>NW_027043416.1:0-79204 GCF_036013475.1 Columba livia
ATGACAACGGGGCATGAGGCTGTAGGCTAACTCTACCAGGGAAATTTAGGCTGGATATTAGAAAGAAATTCTTTACAGAGAGAGTGATCAGGCATTGGAATGGCCTGCCCAGGGAGGTAGTGGACTCGCCGTCCCTAGAGGTTTTTAAACTGAGATTGGACATGGCACTTAGTGCCATGATCTAGTAAACGCACTAGCGTTGGACTCGATGATCTCTGAGGTCTCTTCCAACCCAGTCGATTCTGTGATTCTGTGATTCTTTCTTCTTTCTTTCTTCATTCTTTCTTCTTTCTTTCTTCTTTCTTTCTTCTTTCTTCTTTCTTTCTTCTTTCTCTCTTTCTTCTTTCTTTCCTCTTTCTTTCTGCTTTCTTTCTTCTTTCTTTCTTCTTTCTTTCTTCTTTCTTTCTTCTTTCTTTCTTCTTTCTTTCTTCTTTCTTTCTTTCTTCTTTATTTCATCTTTCTTTCTTTCCTCATTCTTTCTTTCTTCTTTCTTTCTTCTTTCTTTCTTCCTTCTTTCTCTCTTCTTTCTTTCTTTCTTCTTTCTTCTTTCTTTCTTCTTTCTTCTGTCTTTCTTTCTTCTTTCTTTCTTCTTTCTTTCTTACTTCTTCTTAATTCTATCTTACTTCTTTCTTACTTCTTCTTTTTTATTTATTTCTTTCTTTCTTCTTGATTTCTTTCTTTCATTCTTCTTACTTTCTTCTTTCTTTCTTCTTTCTTCCTTCATTCTTCTTTCTTCTTTCTTTCTTTCTTCTTTCTTTCTTCATTCTTTCTTCTTTCTTTCTTCTATCTTTATTCTTTGTTTCTTCTTTCTTTCTTCTTTCCTTCTTCTCTCTTACTTTCTTCTTTCTTTCTTCTTTCTATCTTCTTTCTCTCTTCTTTCTTTCTTTCTTATTTCTTCTTCTTTCTACTTCTTTGTTACTTCTTTCTTACTTTTTTCTTTCTTCCTTCTTTCTTCTTTCTTTCTTCTTTCTTTTTTCTTCCTTTCTTCTTTCTTTCTTCTTTCTTCTTTCTTTCTTTCTTTCTTCTTTCTTTCTTTCTTCATTCTTCCTTTCTTCTTTCTTTCTTTCTTCTTTCTTTCTTCTTTCTTTCTGCTTTCTTTCTTTCTTTTTTCTTTCTTCTTTCTTGCTTCTTTCTTTCTTCTTTCTTCTTCTTTCTCTCTTTCTTCTTTCTCTCTTTCTTCTTTCTTGCTTCTTTCTTTCTCCTTTCTTTCTTCTTTCTTTCTTCCTTCTTTCTTCTTCTTTCTTCTTTCTTTCTTATTTCTTCTTTCTTTCTTCTTTCTTTCTTCTTTCTTTCTTACTTCTTTCTTTTCTTCTTTCTTACTTCTTCCTTACTTCTTATTTGTTATTTCTTTCTTTCTTCTTTCTTTCTCCTTTCTTTCTTCTTTCTTTCTTCATTCTTTCTTCTTTCTTTCTTACTTCTTTCTTACTTCTTTCTTACTGTTTTCTTTCTTCCTTCTTTCTTCTTTCTTTCTTCTTTCATAGTTGGTGATTTACTGAGCCATCTGGATCCTCACAAGTGTATGGGACCAGATGGGATCCATCCTAGGGTGATGAGGGAGCTAGCAGAAGAACTTGCCAAGCCGCTCTCCATCATCTTCCAACAGTCCTGGCTCACTGGGGAGGTCCCATATGATTGGAAATTGGCCAACGTTACCCCAGTCCACAAAAAGGGCTGCAGAGCTGACCCTGGCACCTACAGGCCTGTCAGCCTGACCTCGGTGCCTGGCAGGGTTATGGAGCAGATCATCCTGAATGGAATCACACAGCACCTTCAGGATGGACAAGGGATCAGACCCAGCCAGCATGGGTTTAGGAGGGGCAGGTCCTGTCTGACCAGCCTGATCTCCTTTTATGATCAGGTGACTCACCTGGTGGATGAGGGAAAGCTGTGGATGTGGTCTATCTGGACTTCAGCAAGGCCTTTGACACTGTCTTCCATAACATACTCTTCAAAAGCTGGTAGCCCATGGCTTGGACAAGTGTACTCTACGCTGGGTTAAGAACTGGCTTGAGGGCCGGGCCCAGAGAGTGCTGGTGAATGGGGCTGCATCCAGCTGGCGGCCAGTCACTAGTGGTGTTCCCCAGGGGTCAGTGTTGGGTCCCGTCCTGTTTAACATCTTTATTGATGATTTAGATGAGGGGATTGAGACCATCATCAGCAAATTTGCTGATGACACCAAGCTGGGAGGGAGTGTCGACCTGCTGGAAGGCAGGAGGGCTCTGCAGAGGAATCTGGATAGACTGGAAAAATGGGCTGATTCCAATGGGATGAAGTTCAATAAGGCCAAATGCCGGGTGCTGCACTTTGGTCACAACAACCCCTGCAGCGCTACAGGCTGGGCGCAGAGTGGCTGGAGAGCAGTCAGACAGAAAGGGACCTGGGGGTGCTAATTGACAGGAAGCTCAACATGAGCCAACAGTGTGCCAGGTGGCCAAGAAGGCCAGCGGTATCCTGTCCTGTATCAAAAACAGCGTGGTCAGCAGGACAAGGAAGTGATCCTTCCCCTGTACTCTGCATTGGTGAGGCCACACCTGGAGTATTGTGTTCAGTTCTGGGCCCCTCAGTTCAGGAAAGACATTGAAGTGCTGGAGCGGGTCCAGAGAAGAGCAACACGACTGGTGAAGGGACTTAAACATAAGACCTATGAGGAGAGGCTGAGGGAGCTGGGGTTGTTTAGTCTAGAGAAGAGGAGGCTTAGAGGTGACCTCATCACTCTCTATAACTACCTGAAGGGAAGTTATAGCCAGGTGGGGATTGGTCTCTTCTCCCAGGCAGTTAGCAATAGGACAACGGGGCATGGGCTTAAACTCTACCAGGGGAAATTTAGGCTGGATATTAGAAAGAAATTCTTTACAGAGAGAGTGATCAGGCATTGGAATGGCCTGCCCAGGGAGGTAGTGGACTCGCCGTCCCTAGAGGTTTTTAAACTGAGATTGGACATTGGCACTTAGTGCCATGATCTAGTAAACGCACTAGCGTTGGACTCGATGATCTCTGAGGTCTCTTCCAACCCAGTCGATTCTGTGATTCTGTGATTCTTTCTTCTTTGTTTCTTCTTTCTTTCATCCTTCTTTTTTTTCTTCTTTCTTTCTTTCTTTCTTTCTTTCTTTCTTTCTTTCTTTCTTTCTTCTTTCTTTCTTTCTTTCTTTCTTCTTTCTTCCTTTCTTCCTTTCTTCCTTTCTTCCTTTCTTTCTTTCTTTCTTCTTCTTTTCTTTTTTTTTCTTTCTTTCTTTTTTCTTTCTTTCTTTTTTCTTTCTTTTCTTTTTTCTTTCTTTCTTCTTTCTTTCTTCTTTCTTTCTTCTTTCTTTCTTTTTCTTCTTTCTTCTCTTCTTCTTTCTTCTTTCTTCTTTCTTTCTTCTTTCTTTCTTCTTTCTTTCTTTCTTCTTTCTTTCTTCTCTCTTCTTTCTTTCTGCTTTCTTTCTGCTTTCTTTCTTTCTTCTTTCTTTCTTCTTTCTTGCTTCTTTCTTTCTTCTTTGTTTCGTCTTTCTTTCTTCTATCTTTCTTCTTTCTCTCTTTCTTCTTTCTTCTTCATCTTTCTTTCTGCTTTCTTCCTTTCTTCTTTCTTTCTTCTTTCTTCTTTCCTTCTTATTTCTTTCTTCTTTTTTTCTTCTTTCTTTCGTTCCTCATTCTTTCTTTCTTCTTTCTTTCTTCTTTCTTTCTTCCTTCTTTCTCTCTTCTTTCTTTCTTTTTTCTTTCTTCTTTCTTTCTTCTTTCTTCTGTCTTTCTTCTTTCTTTCTTCTTTCTTTCTTCTTTCTTTCTTCTTTCTTTCTTCTTTCTTTCTTACTTCTTTCTTAATTCTATCTTACTTCTTTCTTACTTCTTTTTTCTATCTTTCTTTCTTTCTTCTTAATTTCTTTCTTTCATTCTTCTTTCTTTCTTCTTCTTCTTCTTTCTTCTTTCTTTCTTCATTCTTCCTTCTTTCTTTCTTCTTTCTTTCTTCTTTCTTTCTTCTATCTTTATTCTTTGTTTCTTCTTTCTTTCTTCTTTCCTTCTTCTCTCTTACTTTCTTCTTTCTTTCTTCTTTCTATCTTCATTCTCTCTTTCTTTCTTTCTTTCTTATTTCTTTCTTATTTCTTACTTCTTTGTTACTTCTTTCTTACATCTTTCTTTCTTCTTTCTTTTTTCTTCCTTTCTTCTTTTCTTTCTTCTTTAATTCTTTCTATCTTCTTGCTTTCTTTCTTCCTTTTTCTTTCTTCTTTCTTTCTTCTTTCTTTGTATTTCTTTCTTCTTTCTTTCTTACCTTTCTTACTTCTTCCTTACTTGTTTCTTACTTCTTTGTTACTTCTTTCTTACTTCTTTCTTTCTTCTTTCTTTTTTCTTTCATTCTTCTTTCTTTCTTCTTTCTTTCTTTCTTCTTTCTTTCTTTCTTCATTCTTCCTTTCTTCTTTCTTTCTTTCTTCTTTCTTTCTTCTTTCTATCTTCCTTCTTTCTTTCTTTCTTTCTTTCTTTCTTTATTCTTTCTTTCTTTCTTTCTTTCTTTCTTTCTTTCTCTCTTTCTTTCTTTCTTTCTTTTTTCTTTCTTCTTTCTTTCTTCTTTCTTCTTTCTTTCTTTCTTCTTTCTTCTTTCTTTCTTTCTTCTTTCTTTCTTCTTTCTTTCTTCTTTCTTTCTTCTATCTTTATTCCTTGTTTCTTCTTTCTTTCTTCATTCATTCTTCTCTCTTACTTTCTTCTTTCTTTCTTCTTTATATCTTCTTTCTCTCTTTCTTTCTTTCTTTCTTCTTTCTTTCTTTCTTCTTTCTTACTTCTTTGTTACTTCTTTCTTACTTCTCTCTTTCTTCTTTCCTTTTTCTTTCTTTCTTCTTTCTTTCTTCTTTCTTTCTTCTTTATTTCTTTCTTTCTTCTTCCTTTCTTTCTTCCTTCTTTCTTTCTTCTTTCTTTCTTCTTTCTTTCGACTTTCTTTCTTCTTTCTTTCTTACTTCTTTCTTGCTTCTTCCTTACTTGTTTCTTACTTCTTTGTTACTTCTTTCATTCTTTCTTCTTTCTTTCTTCTTTGTTTCTTCTTTCTTTCTTCTATCTTTCTTCTTTCTTTATTTCTTCTTTCTTTCTTTCTTCATTCTTACTTTATTCTTTCTTTCTTCTTTCTATCTTCTTTCTTTCTTTCTTTCTTTCTTTATTTCTTTCTTTCCTTCCTTCTTTCTTTCTTTCTTTATTTATTTATTTATTTATTTATTTATTTATTTCTTCTTTCTTTTTTCTTTCTTTCTTTTTTCTTTCACTCTTTTTTCTTTCTTTTTTCTCTCTTCTTTCTTTCTTTCTTCTTTCTTCCTTCTTTCGTTCTTCTTTCTTTCTTTCTTTCTTCTTTCTTTCTTTCTTCATTCTTCCTTTCTTCTTTCTTTCTTCTTTCTATCTTCTTGCTTTCTTTCTTTCTTTCTTTCTTTCTTTCTTTCTTTCTTTATTTATTTATTTATTTATTTATTTATTTTTTCTTTCTTTTTTTTTTCTTTCTTCTTTCTTTCTTTTTTCTTTCTTCTTTCTTTCTTCTTTCTTTCTTCTTTCTTTCTTACTTCTTTCTTCTTTCTTTCTTTTTTCTTTCTTTCTTCTTTCTTTCTTCTTTCTTTCTTATTTCTTCTTTCTTTCTTTCTTCTTTATTTCTTCTTTCTTCTTTCGTCCTTCTTTCTTTCTTTCTTCTTTCGTTCTTCTTTCTTTCTTCTTTCTTTCTTTTTTCTTCTTTCTTTCTTACTTCTTTCTTACTTCTTTCTTTCTTCTTTCTTTCTTACTTATTTATTACTTCTTTCTTTCCTCTTTCTTTCTTTTTTCTTTCTTCTTTCTTTCTTTCTTCTTTCTTTCTTCTTTCTTTCTTCTTTCTTTCTTCTCTCTTTCTTTCTTTCTTCTTTCTTCCTTTCTTCTTTCTTTCTTCGTACTTTCTTTCTTCTTTCTTTCTTCTTTCTTACTTCTTTCGTTCTTTCTTCTTTTTTTCTTAATTCTTTCCTCCTTCTTTCTCTCTTCTTTCTTTCCTTCTTCTTTCTTCTTTCTTTCTTCTTTCTTTCTTCTTTCTTTCTTCTTTCTTTCTTCTTTCTTTCTTCTTTCTTTCTTAATTCTTTCTTACTTCTTTCTTATTTCTTGTTTGATATTTCTTTCTTTCTTCTTTCTTTCTTCTTTCTTTCTCCTTTCTTTCATCTTTCTTTCTTCTTTCTTTCTTGTTTCTTTATTTCTTCTTTCTTTCTTCTTTCTTTCTTCTTTCCTCCTTCTTTCTTTCTTCTTTCATTCTTCTTTCTTTCTTTCCTCTTTCTTTCTTCTTTCTTTCTTACTTCTTTCTTTCTTCTTCTTTCTTTCTTACTTCTTTCTTTCTTCTTTCTTTCTTCTCTCTTTCGTCTTTCTTTCTTCTTTCTTTCTTACTTCTTTCTTACTTCTTTCTTACTTCTTCCTTCTTTGTTACTTCTTTCTTACTTCTTTCTCACTTTTTTCTTTTTTCTTTCTTTCTTCTTTCTTTCTTCTTTCTTTCTTTCTTTCTTTCTTTCTTCTTTCTTTCTGCTTTCTTTCTTTCTTCTTTCTTTCTTCTTTCTTTCTTCTTTCCTTCTTATTTCTTTCTTCTTTTTTCTTCTTTCTTTCGTTCCTCATTCTTTCTTTCTTCTTTCTTTCTTCTTTCTTTCTTCCTTCTTTCTCTCTTCTTTCTTTCTTTTTTCTTTCTTCTTTCTTTCTTCTTTCTTCTGTCTTTCTTCTTTCTTTCTTCTTTCTTTCTTCTTTCTTTCTTCTTTCTTTCTTCTTTCTTTCTTACTTCTTTCTTAATTCTATCTTACTTCTTTCTTACTTCTTTTTTCTATCTTTCTTTCTTTCTTCTTAATTTCTTTCTTTCATTCTTCTTTCTTTCTTCTTTCTTTCTTTCTTTCTTCTTTCTTTCTTCATTCTTCCTTCTTTCTTTCTTCTTTCTTTCTTCTTTCTTTCTTCTATCTTTATTCTTTGTTTCTTCTTTCTTTCTTCTTTCCTTCTTCTCTCTTACTTTCTTCTTTCTTTCTTCTTTCTATCTTCATTCTCTCTTTCTTTCTTTCTTTCTTATTTCTTTCTTATTTCTTACTTCTTTGTTACTTCTTTCTTACATCTTTCTTTCTTCTTTCTTTTTTCTTCCTTTCTTCTTTCTTTCTTCTTTAATTCTTTCTATCTTCTTGCTTTCTTTCTTCCTTTTTTCTTTCTTCTTTCTTTCTTCTTTCTTTTGTATTTCTTTCTTCTTTCTTTCTTACCTTTCTTACTTCTTCCTTACTTGTTTCTTACTTCTTTGTTACTTCTTTCTTACTTCTTTCTTTCTTCTTTCTTTTTTCTTTCATTCTTCTTTCTTTCTTCTTTCTTTCATTCTTCTTTCTTTCTTTCTTCATTCTTCCTTTCTTCTTTCTTTCTTTCTTCTTTCTTTCTTCTTTCTATCTTCCTTCTTTCTTTCTTTCTTTCTTTCTTTCTTTATTCTTTCTTTCTTTCTTTCTTTCTTTCTTTCTTTCTCTCTTTCTTTCTTTCTTTCTTTTTTCTTTCTTCTTTCTTTCTTCTTTCTTCTTTCTTTCTTTCTTCTTTCTTCTTTCTTTCTTTCTTCTTTCTTTCTTCTTTCTTTCTTCTTTCTTTCTTCTATCTTTATTCCTTGTTTCTTCTTTCTTTCTTCATTCATTCTTCTCTCTTACTTTCTTCTTTCTTTCTTCTTTATATCTTCTTTCTCTCTTTCTTTCTTTCTTTCTTCTTTCTTTCTTTCTTCTTTCTTACTTCTTTGTTACTTCTTTCTTACTTCTCTCTTTCTTCTTTCCTTTTTCTTTCTTTCTTCTTTCTTTCTTCTTTCTTTCTTCTTTATTTCTTTCTTTCTTCTTCCTTTCTTTCTTCCTTCTTTCTTTCTTCTTTCTTTCTTCTTTCTTTCGACTTTCTTTCTTCTTTCTTTCTTACTTCTTTCTTGCTTCTTCCTTACTTGTTTCTTACTTCTTTGTTACTTCTTTCATTCTTTCTTCTTTCTTTCTTCTTTGTTTCTTCTTTCTTTCTTCTATCTTTCTTCTTTCTTTATTTCTTCTTTCTTTCTTTCTTCATTCTTACTTTATTCTTTCTTTCTTCTTTCTATCTTCTTTCTTTCTTTCTTTCTTTCTTTATTTCTTTCTTTCTTTCCTTCCTTCTTTCTTTCTTTCTTTCTTTCTTTATTTATTTATTTATTTATTTATTTATTTCTTCTTTCTTTTTTCTTTCTTTCTTTTTTCTTTCATTCTTTTTTCTTTCTTTTTTCTCTCTTCTTTCTTTCTTTCTTCTTTCTTCCTTCTTTCGTTCTTCTTTCTTTCTTTCTTTCTTCTTTCTTTCTTTCTTCATTCTTCCTTTCTTCTTTCTTTCTTCTTTCTATCTTCTTGCTTTCTTTCTTTCTTTCTTTCTTTCTTTCTTTCTTTATTTATTTATTTATTTATTTATTTATTTTTTCTTTCTTTTTTTTTCTTTCTTCTTTCTTTCTTTTTTCTTTCTTCTTTCTTTCTTCTTTCTTTCTTCTTTCTTTCTTACTTCTTTCTTCTTTCTTTCTTTTTTCTTTCTTTCTTCTTTCTTTCTTCTTTCTTTCTTATTTCTTCTTTCTTTCTTTCTTCTTTATTTCTTCTTTCTTCTTTCGTCCTTCTTTCTTTCTTTCTTCTTTCGTTCTTCTTTCTTTCTTCTTTCTTTCTTTTTTCTTCTTTCTTTCTTACTTCTTTCTTACTTCTTTCTTTCTTCTTTCTTTCTTACTTATTTATTACTTCTTTCTTTCCTCTTTCTTTCTTTTTTCTTTCTTCTTTCTTTCTTTCTTCTTTCTTTCTTCTTTCTTTCTTCTTTCTTTCTTCTCTCTTTCTTTCTTTCTTCTTTCTTCCCTTCTTCTTTCTTTCTTTGTACTTTCTTTCTTCTTTCTTTCTTCTTTCTTACTTCTTTCGTTCTTTCTTCTTTTTTTCTTAATTCTTTCCTCCTTCTTTCTCTCTTCTTTCTTTCCTTCTTCTTTCTTCTTTCTTTCTTCTTTCTTTCTTCTTTCTTTCTTCTTTCTTTCTTCTTACTTTCTTCTTTCTTTCTTCTTTCTTTCTTAATTCTTTCTTACTTCTTTCTTATTTCTTGTTTGATATTTCTTTCTTTCTTCTTTCTTTCTTCTTTCTTTCTCCTTTCTTTCATCTTTCTTTCTTCTTTCTTTCTTGTTTCTTTATTTCTTCTTTCTTTCTTCTTTCTTTCTTCTTTCCTCCTTCTTTCTTTCTTCTTTCATTCTTCTTTCTTTCTTTCCTCTTTCTTTCTTCTTTCTTTCTTCTTTCTTTCTTACTTCTTTCTTTCTTTCTTCTTCTTTCTTTCTTACTTCTTTCTTTCTTCTTTCTTTCTTCTCTCTTTCGTCTTTCTTTCTTCTTTCTTACTTCTTTCTTACTTCTTTCTTACTTCTTCCTTCTTTGTTACTTCTTTCTTACTTCTTTCTCACTTTTTTCTTTTTTCTTTCTTTCTTCTTTCTTTCTTCTTTCTTTCTTTCTTTCTTTCTTTCTTCTTTCTTTCTGCTTTCTTTCTTTCTTCTTTCTTTCTTCTTTCTTTCTTCTTTCCTTCTTATTTCTTTCTTCTTTTTTCTTCTTTCTTTCGTTCCTCATTCTTTCTTTCTTCTTTCTTTCTTCTTTCTTTCTTCCTTCTTTCTCTCTTCTTTCTTTCTTTTTTCTTTCTTCTTTCTTTCTTCTTTCTTCTGTCTTTCTTCTTTCTTTCTTCTTTCTTTCTTCTTTCTTTCATCTTTCTTTCTTACTTCTTTCTTAATTCTATCTTACTTCTTTCTTACTTCTTTTTTCTATCTTTCTTTCTTTCTTCTTAATTTCTTTCTTTCATTCTTCTTTCTTTCTTCTTTCTTTCTTTCTTTCTTCTTTCTTTCTTCATTCTTCCTTCTTTCTTTCTTCTTTCTTTCTTCTTTCTTTCTTCTATCTTTATTCTTTGTTTCTTCTTTCTTTCTTCTTTCCTTCTTCTCTCTTACTTTCTTCTTTCTTTCTTCTTTCTATCTTCATTCTCTCTTTCTTTCTTTCTTTCTTATTTCTTTCTTATTTCTTACTTCTTTGTTACTTCTTTCTTACATCTTTCTTTCTTCTTTCTTTTTTCTTCCTTTCTTCTTTCATTCTTCTTTAATTCTTTCTATCTTCTTCCTTTCTTTCTTCCTTTTTTCTTTCTTCTTTCTTTCTTCTTTCTTTTGTATTTCTTTCTTCTTTCTTTCTTACCTTTCTTACTTCTTCCTTACTTGTTTCTTACTTCTTTGTTACTTCTTTCTTACTTCTTTCTTTCTTCTTTCTTTTTTCTTTCATTCTTCTTTCTTTCTTCTTTCTTTCATTCTTCTTTCTTTCTTTCTTCATTCTTCCTTTCTTCTTTCTTTCTTTCTTCTTTCTTTCTTCTTTCTATCTTCCTTCTTTCTTTCTTTCTTTCTTTCTTTCTTTATTCTTTCTTTCTTTCTTTCTTTCTTTCTTTCTTTCTTTCCTTCTTTCTTTCTCTCTTTCTTTCTTTCTTTCTTTTTTCTTTCTTCTTTCTTTCTTCTTTCTTCTTTCTTTCTTTCTTCTTTCTTCTTTCTTTCTTTCTTCTTTCTTTCTTCTTTCTTTCTTCTTTCTTTCTTCTTTCTTTCTTCTATCTTTATTCCTTGTTTCTTCTTTCTTTCTTCTTTCATTCTTCTCTCTTACTTTCTTCTTTCTTTCTTCTTTATATCTTCTTTCTCTCTTTCTTTCTTTCTTTCTTCTTTCTTTCTTTCTTCTTTCTTACTTCTTTGTTACTTCTTTCTTACTTCTCTCTTTCTTCTTTCCTTTTTCTTTCTTTCTTCTTTCTTTCTTCTTTCTTTCTTCTTTATTTCTTTCTCTCTTCTTCCTTTCTTTCTTCCTTCTTTCTTTCTTCTTTCTTTCTTCTTTCTTTCGTCTTTCTTTCTTCTTTCTTTCTTACTTCTTTCTTGCTTCTTCCTTACTTGTTTCTTACTTCTTTGTTACTTCTTTCTTTCTTTCTTCTTTCTTTCTTCTTTGTTTCTTCTTTTTTTCTTCTATCTTTCTTCTTTCTTTATTTCTTCTTTCTTTCTTTCTTTCTTTCTTTCTTTCTTTCTTTCTTTCCTTCCTTCTTTCTTTCTTTCTTTCTTTCTTTATTTATTTATTTATTTATTTATTTATTTCTTCTTTCTTTTTTCTTTCTTTCTTCTTTCTTTCTTTTTTCTTTCATTCTTTTTTCTTTCTTTTTTCTCTCTTCTTTCTTTCTTTCTTCTTTCTTCCTTCTTTCGTTCTTCTTTCTTTCTTTCTTTCTTCTTTCTTTCTTTCTTCATTCTTCCTTTCTTCTTTCTTTCTTCTTTCTATCTTCTTTCTTTCTTTCTTTCTTTCTTTCTTTCTTTCTTTATTTATTTATTTATTTATTCTTTCTTTTTTCTTTCTTTCTTCTTTCTTTCTTTTTTCTTTCTTCTTTCTTTCTTCTTTCTTTCTTACTTCTTTCTTCTTTCTTTCATTTTTCTTTCTTTCTTCTTTCTTTCTTCTTTCTTTCTTATTTCTTCTTTCTTTCTTTCTTCTTTATTTCTTCTTTCTTCTTTCGTCCTTCTTTCTTTCTTTCTTCTTTCGTTCTTCTTTCTTTCTTCTTTCTTTCTTTTTTCTTCTTTCTTTCTTACTTCTTTCTTACTTCTTTCTTTCTTCTTTCTTTCTTACTTATTTATTACTTCTTTCTTTCCTCTTTCTTTCTTTTTTCTTTCTTCTTTCTTTCTTTCTTCTTTCTTTCTTCTTTCTTTCTTCTTTCTTTCTTCTCTCTTTCTTTCTTTCTTCTTTCTTCCTTTCTTCTTTCTTTCTTCGTACTTTCTTTCTTCTTTCTTTCTTCTTTCTTACTTCTTTCGTTCTTTCTTCTTTTTTTCTTAATTCTTTCCTCCTTCTTTCTCTCTTCTTTCTTTCCTTCTTCTTTCTTCTTTCTTTCTTCTTTCTTTCTTCTTTCTTTCTTCTTTCTTTCTTCTTTCTTTCTTAATTCTTTCTTACTTCTTTCTTATTTCTTGTTTGCTATTTCTTTCTTTCTTCTTTCTTTCTTCTTTCTTTCTCCTTTCTTTCATCTTTCTTTCTTCTTTCTTTCTTGTTTCTTTATTTCTTCTTTCTTTCTTCTTTCTTTCTTCTTTCCTCCTTCTTTCTTTCTTCTTTCTTTCTTCTTTCTTTCTTTCTTCTTTCTTTCTTCATTCTTTCTTCTTTCTTTCTTCTTTCCTCTTTCTTTCTTTCCTCTTTCTTTCTTCTTTCTTTATTCTTTCTTTCTTACTTCTTTCTTTCTTTCTTCTTCTTTCTTTCTTACTTCTTTCTTTCTTCTTTCTTTCTTCTCTCTTTCGTCTTTCTTTCTTCTTTCTTTCTTACTTCTTACTTCTTTCTTACTTCTTCCTTCTTTGTTACTTCTTTCTTACTTCTTTCTCACTTTTTTCTTTTTTCTTTCTTTCTTCTTTCTTTCTTCTTTCTTTCTTTCTTTCTTTCTTTCTTCTTTCTTTCTGCTTTCTTTCTTTCTTCTTTCTTTCTTCTTTCTTTCTTCTTTCCTTCTTATTTCTTTCTTCTTTTTTCTTCTTTCTTTCGTTCCTCATTCTTTCTTTCTTCTTTCTTTCTTCTTTCTTTCTTCCTTCTTTCTCTCTTCTTTCTTTCTTTTTTCTTTCTTCTTTCTTTCTTCTTTCTTTCTTCCTTCTTTCTTCCTTCTTTCTCTCTTCTTTCTTTCTTTCTTCTTTCTTCTTTATTTCCTCTTTCTTTCTTCTTTCTTTCTTCTTTCTTCTTTCTTTCTTCTTTCTTTCTTCTTTCTTTCATCTTTCTTTCGTCTTTCTTTCGTCTTTCTTTCTTCTTTCTTCTTTATTTCTTCTTTCTTCTTTCTTTCTTCTTTCTTTCTTTCTTCTTTCTTTCTTCTTTCTTTCTTTGTTCTTTCTTCCTTCTTTATCTCTTCTTTCTTTCTTTCTTTCTTCTTTCATCTTTCTGTCTTCTTTCTTTCTTCTTTCTTTCTTCTTTCTTCTTTCTTTCTTCTTTCTTCTTTCTTTCTTCTTTCTTTATTCTTTCTTTCTTCTTTCTTTCTTAATTCTTTCTTACATCTTCTTTGTTATTTCTTTCTTTCTTCTTTCTTTCTTTCTTCTTTCTTTCTTCTTTCTTTCATCTTTCTTCTTTCTTGTTTCTTTCTTTCTTTCTTCTTTCTTTCGTCTTTCTTTCTTCGTACTTTCTTCCTACTTTCTCTCTGATTTCTTTCTTCTTTCTTTCTTTCTTCTTTCTTTCTTCATTCTTTCTTCTTTCTTTCTTCTTTCCTCTTTCTTTCTTTCCTCTTTCTTTCTTCTTTCTTTCTTCTTTCTTTCTTACTTCTTTCTTTCTTTCTTCTTCTTTCTTTCTTACTTCTTTCTTTCTTCTTTCTTTCTTCTCTCTTTCGTCTTTCTTTCTTCTTTCTTTCTTACTTCTTTCTTACTTCTTTCTTACTTCTTTCTTACTTCTTCCTTCTTTGTTACTTCTTTCTTACTTCTTTCTCACTTTTTTCTTTTTTCTTTCTTTCTTCTTTCTTTCTTCTTTCTTTCTTTCTTTCTTTCTTTCTTCTTTCTTTCTTCTTTCTTCTTTCTTTCTTCTTTCTTTCTTCTTTCTCTCTTTTTTCTTTCTTTCTTCTTTCTTTCTTCTTTCTTTCTTATTTCTTTCTTCTTTCTTCCTTCTTTCTTTCTTTCTTTCTTCTTTCTTTCTTCTTTCTTTCTTTCTTCTTTCTTTCTTCTTTCTTTCTTCTTTCTTTCTTCCTTCTTTCTTCCTTCTTTCTCTCTTCTTTCTTTCTTTCTTCTTTCTTCTTTATTTCCTCTTTCTTTCTTCTTTCTTTCTTCTTTCTTCTTTCTTTCTTCTTTCTTTCTTCTTTCTTTCATCTTTCTTTCGTCTTTCTTTCGTCTTTCTTTCTTCTTTCTTCTTTATTTCTTCTTTCTTCTTTCTTTCTTCTTTCTTTCTTTCTTCTTTCTTTCTTCTTTCTTTCTTTGTTCTTTCTTCCTTCTTTATCTCTTTTTCTTCTTTCTTTCTTAATTCTTTCTTACATTTTCTTTGTTATTTCTTTCTTTCTTCTTTCTTTCTTTCTTCTTTCTTTCTTCTTTCTTTCATCTTTCTTCTTTCTTGTTTCTTTCTTTCTTTCTTCTTTCTTTCTTCTTTCTTTCTTCGTACTTTCTTCCTACTTTCTCTCTGATTTCTTTCTTCTTGCTTTCTTTCTTCTTTCTTTCTCCTTTCTTTCGTCTTTCTTTCTTCTTTCTTTCTTTCTTCTTTCTTTCTCCTTTCTTTCTTCTTTCTTTCTTTATTCTTTCTTTCTTCTTACTTACTTCTTTCTTTCTTTTTTCTTTTTTCTTTCTTTCTTCTTTCTTTCTTCTTCCTTTCTTCTTTCTTTCTTTCTTTCTTCTTTCTTGCTCCTTTCTTTCTTCTTCCTTTCTTCTTTCTTTCTTTCTTTCTTTCTTCTTTCTTTCTTCTTACTTCTTTCTTTCTTCTATCTTTCTTTCTTCTTTCTTTCTTCTTTCTTTCTTCTTTCTTTCTTCTTTCTCTCTTATTTCTTATTTCTTTCTTTCTTCTTTCTTTTTTCTTTCTTCTTTCGTTCTTCTTTCTTTGTTTCTTCTTTGTTTCTTCTTTCTTCTTTGTTTCTTCTTTCTTCTTTCTTCTTTCTTCTTTCTTCTTTCTTCTTTCTTCTTTCTTCTTTCTTCTTTCTTTCTTCTTTCTTCTTTCTTTCTTTCTTCTTTCTTTCTTTCTTCTATATTTTTTCTTTCTTTCTTCATTCTTTCTTTTTTCTTTCGACTTTCTTTCTTCTTTCTTTCTTCTTTCTTCTTTCTTTCTTACTTCTTTCTTACTTCTTTCTTTCTTATTTCCTCCTTCTTTCTTTCTTCTTTCTTTCTTCTTTCTTTCTTACTTCTTTCTTTCTTCTTCCTTTCTTTCTTACCTCTTCCTTTCTTCTTCCTTTCTTCTTTCTTTCTTCTTTCTTTCGTCTTTCTTTCTTCTTTCTTTCTTACTTCTTTCTTACTTCTTTCTTACTTCTTCCTTCTTTGTTACTTCTTTCTTTCTTTTTTCTTTTTTCTTTCTTTCTTCTTTCTTTCTTCTTTCTTTCTTTCTTCTTTCTTTCTTCTTTCTTCTTTCTTCTTTCTTTCTTCTTACTTTCTTCTTTCTTTCTTCTTTCTTTCTTCTTTCTCTCTTTCTTCTTTCTTTCTTCTTTCTTTCTTTCTTCTTTCTTTCTTCGTTCTTTCTTCGTTCTTTCTTCCTTCTTTCTCTCTTCTTTCTTTCTTTCTTTCTTCTTTCTTCTTTCTTTCTTCTTTCTTTCTTCTTTCTTTCTTTCTTCTTTCTTTCTTTCTCCTTTCTTTCTTCTTTCTTTCTTCGTTCTTTCTTCCTTCTTTCTCTCTTCTTTCTTTCTTTCTTCTTTCTTCTTTCTTTCTTCTTTCTTCTTTCTTTCTTCTTTCTTTCTTCTTTCTTTCTTACTTCATTGTTACTTCTTCTTTGTTATTTCTTTCTTTCTTCTTTCTTTCTTCTTTCTTTCTTCTTTATTTCTTTCTTCTTTCTTTCTTCATTCTTTCTTCTTTCTTTCTTCTTTCCTCTTTCTTTCTTCGTTCTTTGTTACTTCTTTCTTACTTCTTTCTTTCTTTTTTCTTTCTTTCTTCTTTATTTCTTCTTTCTTTCTTTCTTTCTTCATTCTTTCTTCTTTCTTTCTTCTTTTTTCTTTCTTTATTTCTTCTTTCTTTCTTCTTACTCCTTTCTTTTTTCTTTCTTTCTTCTTTCTTTCTTCTTTCTTATTTCTTTCTTCTTTCTTTCTTCTTTATTTCTTTCTTCTTTCTTTCTTCTTACTGCTTTCTTTTTTCTTTCTTTCTTTCTTCTTTCTTTCTTCTTTCTTTCTTCTTTTTTCTTTCTTTCTTTCTTCTTTCTTTCTTCTTACTTCTTTCTTTTTTCTTTCTTACTTTCTTCTTTCTTTCTTCTTTCGTTCTTCTTTCTTTCTTTCTTCTTTCTTTCTTCTTTCTTCTTTCTCTCTTTCTTCTTTCTTTCTTCCTTCTTTCTTCATTCTTTCTTCTTTCTTACTTCTTTCTTACTTCTTTCTTTCATCTTTCTTTCTTACTTATTTCTTACTTCTTTCTTTCCTCTTTCTTTCTTTTTTCTTTCTTCTTTCTTTCTTTCTTTCTTTCTTCTTCCTTTCTTCTTTCTTTCTTCGTACTTTCTTTCTTCTTTCTTTCTTCTTTCTTTCTTTCTACTTTCTTTCTTCTTTCTTATTTCTTTCTTCTTTCTTTCTTTCTTCTTTCTTTCTTTCTTCTTTCTTTCTTCTTACTTCTTTCTTTTTTCTTTCTTTCTTTCTTCTTTCTTCTTTCTTTCTTCTTTCTTTCTTCTTTTTTCTTTCTTTCTTTCTTCTTTCTTTTTTCTTACTTCTTTCTTTTTTCTTTCTTTCTTTCTTCTTTCTTTCTTTTTTCTTTCTTCTTTCTGTCTTATTTCTTCTTTTTTTCTTTCTTCTTTCTTTCTTCTTTCTTCTTTCGTTCTTCGTACTTTCTTTCTTCTTTCTTTCTTCTTTCGTACTTCTTTCGTTCTTTCTTCTTTTTTTCTTATTTCTTTCTTCCTTCTTTCTCTCTTCTTTCTTTCCTTCTTCTTTCTTCTTTCTTTCTTCTTTCTTTCTTCTTTCTTTCTTCTTTCTTTCTTACTTCTTTCTTTCTTTCTTCTTCCTTTCTTTCTTACTTCTTTCTTTCTTCTTTCTTTCTTCTTTCTTCTTTCTTTCTTCTTTCTTTCTTCTTTCTTTCTTACTTCTTTCTTTCTTTCTTCTTCCTTTCTTTCTTACTTCTTTCTTTCTTCTTCCTTTCTTCTTTCTTTCGTCTTTCTTTCTTCTTTCTTTCTTACTTCTTTCTTACTTCTTTCTTACTTCTTCCTTCTTTATTACTTCTTTCTTACTTCTATCTTTCTTTTTTCTTATTTCTTTCTTTCTTCTTTCTTTCTTCGTTCATTCTTCCTTCTTTCTGTCTTCTTTCTTTCTTTCTTCTTTCTTCTTTCTTTCTTCTTTCTTTCTTTCTTTCTTCTTTCTTCTTTCTTTCTTTCTTCTTTCTTACTTCTTTGTTACTTCTTTCTTACTTCTCTCTTTCTTCTTTCCTTTTTCTTTCTTTCTTCTTTCTTTCTTCTTTCTTTCTTTCTTTCTTCTTCCTTTCTTTCTTCCTTCTTTCTTTCTTCTTTCTTTCTTCTTTCTTTCGTCTTTCTTTCTTCTTTCTTTCTTACTTCTTTCTTGCTTCTTCCTTACTTGTTTCTTACTTCTTTGTTACTTCTATCTTTCTTTCTTCTTTCTTTCTTCTTTCTTTCTTCTTTCTTTCTTCTATCTTTCTTCTTTCTTTATTTCTTCTTTCTTTCTTTCTTCATTCTTCCTTTATCCTTTCTTTCTTCTTTCTATCTTCTTTCTTTCTTTCTTTCTTTCTTTCTTTCTTTCTTTCTTTCTTTCTTTCTTTCCTTCCTTCTTTCTTTCTTTCTTTCTTTATTTATTTATTTATTTATTTATTTATTTATTTATTTCTTCTTTCTTTTTTCTTTCTTTCTTCTTTCTTTCTTTTTTCTTTCATTCTTTTTTCTTTCTTTTTTTTCTCTTCTTTCTTTCTTTCTTCTTTCTTCCTTCTTTCGTTCTTCTTTCTTTCTTTCTTTCTTCTTTCTTTCTTTCTTCATTCTTCCTTTCTTCTTTCTTTCTTCTTTCTATCTTCTTTCTTTCTTTCTTTCTTTCTTTCTTTCTTTCTTTCTTTCTTTATTTATTTATTTATTCTTTCTTCTTTCTTTCTTACTTCTTTCTTTCTTCTTTCTTTCTTCTTTCTTTCTTCCTTCTTTCATTCTTCTTTCTTTATTTCTTTCTTCTTTCTTTCTTCATTCTTTCTTCTTTCTTTCTTCTTTGTTTCTTCTTTCTTTCTTACTTCTTTCTTTCTTTCTTCTTCCTTTCATTCTTACTTCTTTCTTTCTTCTTTCTTTCTTCTTTCTTTCGTCTTTCTTTCTTCTTTCTTTCTTACTTCTTTCTTACTTCTTTCTTACTTCTTCCTTCTTTGTTAATTCTTTCTTACTTCTTTCTTTCTTTTTTCTTTCTTTCTTCTTTCTCTCTTCTTTCTTTCTTCTTTCTGTCTTATTTCTTCTTTTTTTCTTTCTTCTTTCTTTCGTCTTTCTTTCTTCTTTCTTTCTTACTTCTTTCTTACTTCTTCCTTCTTTGTTACTTCTTTCTTTCTTTTTTCTTTTTTCTTTCTTTCTTCTTTCTTTCTTCTTTCTTTCTTTCTTTCTTCTTTCTTTATTCTTTCTTTCTTCTTACTTTCTTCTTTCTTTCTTCTTTCTTTCTTCTTTCTCTCTTTCTTCTTTCTTTCTTCTTTCTTTCTTTCTTCTTTCTTTCTTCTTTCTTTCTTTCTTCTTTCTTTCTTCGTTCTTTCTTCGTTCTTTCTTCCTTCTTTCTCACTTCTTTCTTTCTTTCTTTCTTCTTTCTTCTTTCTTTCTTCTTTCTTTCTTCTTTCTTTCTTCTTTCTTTCATCTTTCTTCTTTCTTTCTTCTTTCTTTCTTCTTTCTTTCTTAATTCTTTCTTACTTCTTCTTTGTTATTTCTTTCTTTCTTCTTTCTTTCTTTCTTCTTTCTTTCTTCTTTCTTTCATCTTTCTTCTTTCTTGTTTCTTTCTTTCTTTCTTCTTTCTTTCTTCTTTCTTTCTTCGTTCTTTCTTCCTTCTTTCTCTCTTCTTTCTTTCTTTTTTCCTTCTTCTTTCTTTCTTCTTTCTTTCTTCTTTCTTTCTTATTTCTTTCTTTCTTCTTTCTTTCATCTTTCTTTCTTACTTCTTTCTTTCTTCTTTCTTTCTTCTTTCTTTCTTCCTTCTTTCTTTCTTCTTTCTTTCTTTCTTCTTTCTTTCTTCATTCTTTCTTCTTTCTTTCTTCTTTCCTCTTTCTTTCTTTCCTCTTTCTTTCTTTTTCTCTCTTCTTTCTTTCTTACTTATTTATTTCTTTCTTCTTCCTTTTTTTCTTACTTCTTTCTTTCTTCTTTCTTTCTTCGTACTTTCTTTGTTCTTTCTTTCTTCTTTTTTCTTTCTTTATTTCTTCTTTCTTTCTTCTTTTTTCTTTCTTTCTTTCTTCTTTCTTTCTTCTTACTTCTTTCTTTCTTCTATCATTCTTTCTTCTTTCTTTCTTCTTTCTTTCTTCTTTCTCTCTTATTTCTTATTTCTTTCTTTCTTCTTTCTTCTTTCTTTCTTCTTTCTTTCTTCTTTCTTTCTTCTTTCTTTCTTCTTTCTTACTTCATTCTTTCTTTCTTCTTTCATTCTTAATTCCTTCTTACTTCTTTCTTTCTTTTTTCTCTCTTTCTTCTTTCTTTCTTTCTTTCTTCTTACTTCTTTCTTTCTTCTTTCTTTCTTTCTTCTTTCTTTCTTCTTCCTTTCTTTCTTCTTCCTTTCTTTCTTCTTCCTTTCTTCTTTCTTTCTTCCTTCATTCTTCTTTCTTCTTTCTTTCTTCTTTATTTCTTCTTTCTTTCTTCTTTCTTTCTTCTTTCTTACTTCATTCTTTCTTTCTTCTTTCATTCTTAATTCCTTCTTACTTCTTTCTTTCTTCTTTCTATCTTCTTTCTTCTTTCTTTCTTCTTTCTTTCTTTCTTCTTTCTTCCTTTCTTCTTTCTTTCTTTTTTCTTTCTTTCTACTTTCTTTCTTTCTTCTTTCTTTCTTTCTTCTTTCTTTCTTTCTTTTTTCTTACTTCATTCTTTCTTTCTTCTTTCTTTCTTACTTCTTTCTTTCTTTTTTCTTTCGACTTTCTTTCTTCTTTCTTTCTTCTTTCTTTCTTAATATTTTCTTACTTTTTTCTTTCTTATTTATAATTCTGTCTTTCTTCTTTCTGTCTTCTTTCTTACTTCTTTCTTTCTTTTTTCTTTCTTCTTTTTTAATTATTTCTTTTTTTTCTTTATTATTTTTTTCTTTTTTTTCTCTCTTCTTTCATTTTTCTTTCTTTCTTCTTTCATTCTTCTTTCTTTCTTTCTTCTTTCTTTCTTCTTTCTTTCTTCTTTCTTCTTTCTTTCTTCTTTCTTCTTTCTTTCTTCTTTCTTTCTTCTTTCTTTCTTCTTTCTTTCTTTCTTCTTTCTTTCTTACTTCTTTCTTCCTTCTTTCTTTCTTCTTTCTTCTTCCTTTCTTCTCTCTTTCTTCATTCTTTCTTTCATTCTTCTTTCTTTCTTCTTTCTTTCTTTCTTTCTTCTTTCTTAGTTTCTTCTTTCTTCATTCTTTCTTTCTTCTTTCATTCTTAATTCTTTCTTCCTTCTTTCTTTCTTTCTTCTTTCCTTCTTCTTTCTTTCTTCTTTCTTTCTTCTTTCTTGCTTCTTTCTTTCTTCTTCCTTTCTTCTTTCTGTCTTCTTTCTTAATTCTTTCTTTCTTCCTTCTTTGTTTCTTCTTTGTTTCTTCTTTCTTTCTTCTTTCTTTCTTCTTTCTTTCTTCTTTCTTTCTTCTTTCTTTCTTCTTTCTTTCTTCTTTCTTTCTTCTTTCTTTCTTCTTTCTTTCTTCTCTCTTCCTTTCTTCTTTCTTTCTTTCTTCTTTCTTTCTTCTTTCTTTCTTCTTTCTTTCTTTCTACTTTCTTTCTTTCTTCATTCTTTCTTTCTTCTTTCTTTCTTCTTTCTTTCTATTTCTTTATTTCTTATTTCTTTCTTCTCTTTCTTTCTTCTTTCTTTCTTTCTTCTTTCTTTCTTCTTTCTGTCTTCTTTCTTTTTTCTTTCTTTCCTTCTTTCTTCTTTATTTCTACTTTCTTTCTTATTTCTTTCTTTCTTTATTCTTACTTTCTTTCTTCTTTCTTCCTTTCTTCTTTCTTTGTTCTTTCTTTCTTTCTTTCTTCTTTCTTACTATTTTCTTACTTTTTTCTTTCTTATTTATAATTCTGTCTTTCTTCTTTCTGTCTTCTTTCTTACTTCTTTCTTTCTTTTTTCTTTCTTCTTTTTTAATTATTTCTTTTTTTTCTTTATTATTTTTTTTTTCCTTTCTTCTTTCATTTTTCTTTCTTTCTTCTTTCTTTCTTCTTTCTTCTTTCTTTCTTCTTTCTTTCTTCTTTCTTCTTTCTTTCTTCTTTCTTTCTTCTTTCTTTCTTTCTTCTTTCTTTCTTACTTCTTTCTTCCTTCTTTCTTTCTTCTTTCTTCTCTCTTTCTTCTCTCTTTCTTTTTGCTTTCTTTTTTCTTTCTTTCTTCTTTCTTTCTTTCTTTCCTCTTTCCTTCTTCTTTCTTTCTTTCTTCTTTCTTTATTACTTCTTTCTTACTTCTTTCTTTCTTCTTTCTTTCTTTCTGCTTTCTTTCTTCTTTCTTTCTTTCTTTTTTTCTTGCTTCTTTCATTCTTTCTTCTTTCTTTCTTACTTCTTTCTTTCTTTTTAGTTTTTTTTTTTTCTTTCTTCTGTCTTTCTTTCTTCTTTCTTTCTTTCTTATTTCTTCTTTCTTTCTTCTTTCTTCCTTCTTTCTTTCTTCTTTCTTTCTTACTTCTTTCTTACTTCTTTCTTTCTTATTTATAATTCTGTCTTTCTTCTTTCTGTCTTCTTTCTTGCTTCTTTCTTTCTTACTTCTTTCTTACTTCTTTCTTTCTTCTTTCTTTATTTCTTCTTTCTTTCTTCTTTCTTTCTTCTTCCTTTCTTCTTTCTTACTTCTTTCTTTCTTCTTTCTTTCTTCTTTCTTTCTTTCTTCTTTCTTTCTTTCATCTTTCTTACTTCGTTCTTTCTTTCTTCTTTCTTTCTTCTTTCTTCTTCTTTCTTTCTTCTTTCTTTTTTCTTACTTCTTTCTTTCTTCTTTCTTTATTCTTTCTTTCTACATTCTTTCTGGTTTCTTCTTTCGTTCTTCTTTCTTTCTTCTTTCTTTCTTCTTTCTTTCTTCTTTCTGTCTTCTTTTTTACTTCTTTCTTTCTTCTTTCTTTCTTCTTTCTTTCTTTCTTTCTTCTTTCTTTCTTCTTTCTTTCTTATTTCTTTCTTTCTCCTTCCTTTCTTCTTTCTTTCTTATTTCTTTCGTTCTTCTTTCCTTCTTTCTTGTTTCTTACTTCTTTCTTTGTTTCTTCTTTCTTTCATACTTCTTTCTTTCTTTCTTCTTTCTTTTTTCTCTTTTTCCTTACCTCTTTCTTTCTTCTTTCTTTCTTACTTCTTTCTTACTTCTTTCTTTCTTCTTTCTTCTTTCTTCTTTCTTTCTTCTTTCTTTCTTTCTTTTTTTCTTACTTCTTTCATTCTTTCTTATTTCTTTCTTACTTCTTTCTTTCTTTTTAGTTTTTTTTTTTCTTTCTTCTTTCTTTCTTCTTTCTTTCTTACTTCTTTCTTAATTCTTCCTTTCTTCTTTCTTCTTTCCTCTTTCTTTCTTCTTTCTTTTTTCTTCTTTCCTTCTTCTTTCTTCATTCTTTCTTCTTTCTTCCTTTCTTCTTTCTTTCTTCTTTCTTTCTTTCTTCTTTCTTTCTTTCTTCTTTATTCTTTCTTTCTTCTTTCTTTCTTTCTTCTTTCTTTCTTCTTTCTTTCTTCTTTCTTTCATGTTTCTTTCTTCTTTCTTTCATCTTTCTTTCTTCTTTCTTTATTCAATCTCTCTTCTTTCTTTCTTTCTTCTTTCTTTCTTCTTTCTTTCTTCTTTCTTTCTTCTTTCTTCTTCCTTTCTTCTTCCTTTCATCATTCTTTCTTCTTTCTTTCTTTCTTCTTTCTTTCTTCTTTCTTTCTTTCTTCTTTCTTTCTTCTTTCTTTCTTTCTTCTTTCTTTCTTATTTCTTCTTTCTTTCTTCTTCCTTTCATCATTCTTTCTTCTTTCTTTCTTTCTTCTTTCTTTCTTCTTTCTTTCTTTCTTATTTCTTTCGTCTTTCTTTCTTTCTTCTTTCTTCATTCCTTCTTCTTCCTTTCATCATTCTTTCTTCTTTCTTTCTTACTTCTTTCTTTCTTCTTTCTTTCTTTCTTCTTCCTTTCTTCTTTCTTTCTTCTTTCTTTCTTCTTTCTTTCTTCTTTCTTTCTTCTTTTTTCTTTCTTTCTTTCTTCTTTCTTTCTTCTTACTTCTTTCTTTCTTCTATCATTCTTTCTTCTTTCTTTCTTCTTTCTTTCTTCTTTCTCTCTTTTTTCTTATTTCTTTCTTTCTTCTTTCTTCTTTCTTTCTTCTTTATTTCTTCTTTCTTTCTTCTTTCTTTCTTCTTTCTTTCTTCTTTCTTACTTCATTCTTTCTTTCTTCTTTCATTCTTAATTCCTTCTTACTTCTTTCTTTCTTTTTTCTCTCTTTCTTCTTTCTTTCTTTCTTTCTTCTTACTTCTTTCTTTCTTCTTTCTTTCTTTCTTTCTTCTTTCTTTCTTCTTCCTTTCTTTCTTCTTTCTTTCTTCTTTCTTTCTTCTTTCATTCTTCTTTCTTCTTTCTTTCTTCTTTCTTTCTTCTTTCTTACTTCATTCTTTCTTTCTTCTTTCATTCTTAATTCCTTCTTACTTCTTTCTTTCTTCTTTCTTTCTTCTATCTTTCTTCTTTCTTTCTTCTTTCTTTCTTTCTTCTTTCTTCCTTTCTTCTTTCTTTCTTTTTTCTTTCTTTCTACTTTCTTTCTTTCTTCTTTCTTTCTTTCTTCTTTCTTTCTTTCTTTTTTCTTACTTCTTTCTTTCTTTCTTCTTTCTTTCTTACTTCTTTCTTTCTTTTTTCTTTCGACTTTCTTTCTTCTTTCTTTCTTCTTTCTTTCTTAATATTTTCCTACTTTTTTCTTTCTTATTTATAATTCTGTCTTTCTTCTTTCTGTCTTCTTTCTTACTTCTTTCTTTCTTTTTTCTTTCTTCTTTTTTAATTATTTCTTTTTTTTCTTTATTATTTTTTTCTTTTTTTTTCTCTCTTCTTTCATTTTTCTTTCTTTCTTCTTTCATTCTTCTTTCTTTCTTTCTTCTTTCTTTCTTCTTTCTTTCTTCTTTCTTTCTTCTTTCTTTCTTCTTTCTTTCTTCTTTCTTCTTTCTTTCTTCTTTCTTTCTTCTTTCTTCTTTCTTTCTTCTTTCTTTCTTCTTTCTTTCTTTCTTCTTTCTTTCTTACTTCTTTCTTCCTTCTTTCTTTCTTCTTTCTTCTTCATTTCTTCTCTCTTTCTTCATTCTTTCTTTCATTCTTCTTTCTTTCTTCTTTCATTCTTAATTCTTTCTTCCTTCTTTCTTTCTTTCTTCTTTCCTTCTTCTTTCTTTCTTCTTTCTTTCTTCTTTCTTTCTATTTCTTTATTTCTTATTTCTTTCTTCTCTTTCTTTCTTCTTTCTTTCTTCTTTCTGTCTTCTTTCTTTCTTCTTTCTTTCCTTCTTTCTTCTTTATTTCTACTTTCTTTCTTATTTCTTTCTTTCTTCTTTCTTACTTTCTTTCTTCTTTCTTCCTTTCTTCTTTCTTTCTTCTTTCTTTCTTTCTTTCTTCTTTCTTACTATTTTCTTACTTTTTTCTTTCTTATTTATAATTCTGTCTTTCTTCTTTCTGTCTTCTTTCTTACTTCTTTCTTTCTTTTTTCTTTCTTCTTTTTTAATTATTTCTTTTTTTTTCTTTATTATTTTTTTTTTCCTTTCTTCTTTCATTTTTCTTTCTTTCTTCTTTCTTTATTCTTTCTTCTTTCTTTCTTCTTTCTTTCTTCTTTCTTCTTTCTTTCTTCTTTCTTTCTTCTTTCTTTCTTTCTTCTTTCTTTGTTTCTTCTTTCTTTCTTCTTTCTTTCTTCTTTCTTTCTTTCTTTCTTCTTTCTTTCTTTCTTCTTTCTTTATTACTTCTTTCTTACTTCTTTCTTTCTTCTTTCTTTCTTTCTGCTTTCTTTCTTCTTTCTTTCTTTCTTTTTTTCTTCCTTCTTTCATTCTTTCTTCTTTCTTTCTTACTTCTTTCTTTCTTTTTAGTTTTTTTTTTTTCTTTCTTCTGTCTTTCTTTCTTCTTTCTTTCTTTCTTATTTCTTCTTTCTTTCTTCTTTCTTCCTTCTTTCTTTCTTCTTTCTTTCTTACTTCTTTCTTACTTCTTTCTTTCTTATTTATAATTCTGTCTTTCTTCTTTCTGTCTTCTTTCTTGCTTCTTTCTTTCTTACTTCTTTCTTACTTCTTTCTTTCTTCTTTCTTTATTTCTTCTTTCTTTCTTCTTTCTTTCTTCTTCCTTTCTTCTTTCTTACTTCTTTCTTTCTTCTTTCTTTCTTCTTTCTTTCTTTCTTCTTTCTTTCTTTCATCTTTCTTACTTCGTTCTTCTTTCTTTCTTCTTTCTTTCTTCTTTCTTCTTCTTTCTTTCTTCTTTCTTTTTTCTTACTTCTTTCTTTCTTCTTTCTTTCTTATTTCTTTCTACATTCTTTCTGGTTTCTTCTTTCGTTCTTCTTTCTTTCTTCTTTCTTTCTTCTTTCTTTCTTCTTTCTGTCTTCTTTCTTACTTCTTTCTTTCTTCTTTCTTTCTTCTTTCTTTCTTTCTTTCTTCTTTCTTTCTTCTTTCTTTCTTATTTCTTTCTTTCTCCTTCCTTTCTTCTTTCTTTCTTATTTCTTTCGTTCTTCTTTCCTTCTTTCTTGTTTCTTACTTCTTTCTTTGTTTCTTCTTTCTTTCATACTTCTTTCTTTCTTTCTTCTTTCTTTTTTCTCTTTTTCCTTACCTCTTTCTTTCTTCTTTCTTTCTTACTTCTTTCTTACTTCTTTCTTTCTTCTTTCTTCTTTCTTCTTTCTTCTTTCTTTCTTCTTTCTTTCTTTCTTTTTTTCTTACTTCTTTCATTCTTTCTTATTTCTTTCTTACTTCTTTCTTTCTTTTTAGTTTTTTTTTTTCTTTCTTCTTTCTTTCTTCTTTCTTTCTTCTTTCTTTCTTACTTCTTTCTTAATTCTTCCTTTCTTCTTTCTTCTTTCCTCTTTCTTTCTTCTTTCTTTTTTCTTCTTTCCTTCTTCTTTCTTCATTCTTTCTTCTTTCTTCCTTTCTTCTTTCTTTCTTCTTTCTTTCTTTCTATTTCTTTCTTTCTTCTTTCTTCTTTCTTTCTTCTTTCTTTCTTTCTTCTTTCTTTCTTCTTTCTTTCTTCTTTCTTTCATGTTTCTTTCTTCTTTCTTTCATCTTTCTTTCTTCTTTCTTTATTCAATCTCTCTTCTTTCTTTCTTTCTTCTTTCTTTCTTCTTTCTTTCTTTCTTTCTTCTTTCTTTCTTCTTTCTTTCTTTCTTCTTTCTTTCTTCTTTCTTTCTTTCTTCTTTCTTTCTTATTTCTTCTTTCCTTCTTCTTCCTTTCATCATTCTTTCTTCTTTCTTTCTTTCTTCTTTCTTTCTTCTTTCTTTCTTTCTTATTTCTTTCTTCTTTCTTTCTTCTTCCTTCATTCCTTCTTCTTCCTTTCATCATTCTTTCTTCTTTCTTTCTTACTTCTTTCTTTCTTCTTTCTCTCTTTCTTCTTCCTTTCTTCTTTCTTTCTTCTTTCTTTCTTCTTTCTTTCTTCTTTCTTTCTTCTTTCTTTCTTCTTTCTTTCTTCTTTCTTTCTTCTTTCTTTTTTCTTTCTTCTTTATTTCTTCTTTACTTCTTCTTTCTTCTTTCTTTCTTTCTTCTTTCTTTCTTTCGTCTTTCTTTCTTTCTTTCTTTCTTCCTTCTTGCTTCTTTCTCTCTTTCTTTCTTCTTTCTTTCTTGCTTCTTTCTTTCTTACTTCTTTCTTACTTCTTTCTTTCTTCTTTCTTTCTTACATCTTTCTTTCTTCTTTCTTTCTTTCTTCTTTCTTTCTTCTTTCTTTCTTCTTTCATTCTTCTTTCTTTCTTCTTTCTTTTTTCTTTCTTTCTTCTTTATTTCTTCTTTATTTCTTCTTTCTTCTTTCTTTCTTTCTTCTTTATTTCTTCTTTCTTCTTTCTTTCTTCTTCCTTTCATCATTCTTTCTTTCTTCTTTCTTTCTTCTTTCTTTCTTCTTTCTTTCTTCTTTCTTTCTTCTTTCTTCTTTCTTCTTTCTTTCTTCTTTCTTCCTTTCTTCCTTCTTTCTTCGTTCTTTCTTTCTTCTTTCATTCTTTCTTCTTTCTTTCTTTCTTCTTTCTTCCTTCTTCTTTCTTTCTTTTTTCTTTCTTTCTTCTTTCTTTCTTACTTCTTTCTTACTTCTTTCTTACTTCTTTCTTTCTTCTTTCTTTTTTCTTCATTCTTTCTTCTTTCTTTATTCTTTCTTTCTTCATTCTTTCTGGTTTCTTCTTTCTTTCTTATTTCTTTCTTCTTTCTTTCTTCTTTCTTTCTTTCTTCTTTCTTTCTTCTTTCTTTCTGCTTTCTTTCTTTCTTCTTTCTTTCTTTCTTATTTTTTTCTTCTCTTTCTTTCTTTCTTTCTTTCTTCTTTATTTCTTCTTTCTTACTTCTTTCTTTCTTCTTTCTTTTTTCTTCATTCTTTCTTCTTTCTTTCTTCTTTCTTTCTTACTTCTTTCTTTCATCTTTCTTACTTCTTTCTTTCTTCTTTCTGTCTTCTTTCTTAATTCTTTCTTTATTTTTTCTTTCTTCTTTCATTCTTCTTTCTTTCTTTCTTTCTTTCTTCTTTCGTTCTTCTTTCTTTCTTTATTAATCCTTTCGTTCTTCTTTCTGTCTTCTTTCTTACTTCTTTCTTTCTTCTTTCTTTGTTTTTCTTTCTTTCTTTTTTCTTTCATACTTCTTTCTTTCATCTTTCTTTCTTCTTTCTTTCTTCTTTCCTTACTTCTTTCTTTCATCTTTCTTTCTTGCTTCTTTCTTAATTCTTTCTTTCTTCTTTCGTTCTTCTCTCTTTCTTCTTTCTTTCTTCTTTCTTTCTTCTTTCTTACTTCTTTCTTTCCTTCTTCTTTCTTTCTTACTTCTTTCTTTCTTCTTTCTTACTTCTTTCGTTCTTCTTTCTTTCTTCTTTCTTACTTCTTTCTTTCTTTCTTCTTTCTTTCTTCTTTCTTTCTTTCTTCTTCCTTTCTTCTTTCTTTCTTCTTTCTTTCTTCTTTCTTTCTTCTTTCTTTCTTCTTTCTTTATTCTTTCTTTCTTCTTTCTTTCTTCTTTCTTTCTTCTTCCTTTCTTCTTTCTTTCTTCTTTCTTTCTTCTTTCTTTCTTCTTTCTTTCTTCTTTCTTTCTCCTTTCTTTTTTCTTTCTTTCTTCTTTATTTCTTCTTTACTTCTTTTTTCTTCTTTCTTTCTTTCTTCTTTCTTTCTTTCGTCTTTCTTTCTTTCTTTCTTCCTTCTTGCTTCTTTCTCTCTTTCTTTCTTCTTTCTTTCTTGCTTCTTTCTTTCTTACTTCTTTCTTACATCTTTCTTTCTTCTTTCTTTCTTCTTTCTTTCTTTCTTCTTTCTTTCTTCTTTCTTTCTTCTTTCATTCTTCTTTCATTCTTCTTTCTTTCTTCTTTCTTTTTTCTTTCTTTCTTCTTTCTTTCTTCTTTCTTCTTTCTTTCTTCTTCCTTTCATCATTCTTTCTTTCTTCTTTCTTTCTTCTTTCTTTCTTCTTTCTTTCTTTTTTCTTCTTTCTTCTTTCTTTCTTCTTTCTTCCTTTCTTCTTTCTTTCTTCGTTCTTTCTTTCTTCTTTCATTCTTTCTTCTTTCTTTCTTTCTTCTTTCTTCCTTTCTTCTTTCTTTCTTTTTTCTTTCTTTCTTCTTTCTTTCTTACTTCTTTCTTACTTCTTTCTTACTTCTTTCTTTCTTCTTTCTTTTTTCTTCTTTCTTTCTTCTTTCTTTATTCTTTCTTTCTTCATTCTTTCTGGTTTCTTCTTTCTTTCTTATTTCTTTCTTCTTTCTTTCTTTCTTCTTTCTTTCTTTCTTCTTTCTTACTTCGTTCTTCTTACTTTCTTCTTTCTTTCTTCTTCCTTTCTTCTTCCTTTCTTACTTCTTTCTTTCTTCTTTCTTTCTTTCTTCTTTCTTTCTTCTTTCTTTCTTTCTTCTTTCTTTCTTCTTTCTTTCTGCTTTCTTTCTTTCTTCTTTCTTTCTTTCTTATTTTTTTCTTCTCTTTCTTTCTTTCTTCTTTATTTCTTCTTTCTTTCTTCTTTCTGTCTTTTTTCTTTCGACTTTCTTTCTTCTTTCTTTCTTCTTTCTTTCTTACTTCTTTCTTTCATCTTTCTTACTTCTTTCTTTCTTCTTTCTGTCTTCTTTCTTAATTCTTTCTTTATTTTTTCTTTCTTCTTTCATTCTTCTTTCTTTCTTTCTTTCTTTCTTCTTTCGTTCTTCTTTCTTTCTTTATTAATTCTTTCGTTCTTCTTTCTGTCTTCTTTCTTACTTCTTTCTTTCTTCTTTCTTTGTTTTTCTTTCTTTCTTTTTTCTTTCATACTTCTTTCTTTCTTCTTTCTTTCTTCTTTCTTTCTTCTTTCCTTACTTCTTTCTTTCATCTTTCTTTCTTGCTTCTTTCTTAATTCTTTCTTTCTTCTTTCGTTCTTCTCTCTTTCTTCTTTCTTTCTTCTTTCTTTCTTCTTTCTTACTTCTTTCTTTCCTTCTCCTTTCTTTCTTACTTCTTTCTTTCTTCTTTCTTACTTCTTTCGTTCTTCTTTCTTTCTTCTTTCTTACTTCTTTCTTTCTTTCTTCTTTCTTTCTTCTTTCTTTCTTTCTTCTTCCTTTCTTCTTTGTTTCTTCTTTCTTTCTTCTTTCTTTCTTCTTTCTTTCTTCTTTCTTTATTCTTTCTTTCTTCTTTCTTTCTTCTTTCTTTCTTCTTCCTTTCTTCTTTCTTTCTTCTTTCTTTCTTCTTTCTTTCTTCTTTCTTTCTTCTTTCTTTCTTCTTTCTTTCTCCTTTCTTTTTTCTTTCTTTCTTCTTTATTTCTTCTTTACTTCTTCTTTCTTCTTTCTTTCTTTCTTCTTTCTTTCTTTCGTCTTTCTTTCTTTCTTTCTTCCTTCTTGCTTCTTTCTCTCTTTCTTTCTTCTTTCTTTCTTGCTTCTTTCTTTCTTACTTCTTTCTTACTTCTTTCTTTCTTCTTTCTTTCTTACATCTTTCTTTCTTCTTTCTTTCTTTCTTCTTTCTTTCTTCTTTCTTTCTTCTTTCATTCTTCTTTCTTTCTTCTTTCTTTTTTCTTTCTTTCTTCTTTCTTTCTTCTTTATTTCTTCTTTCTTCTTTCTTTCTTTCTTCTTTCTTTCTTCTTTCTTCTTTCTTTCTTCTTCCTTTCATCATTCTTTCTTTCTTCTTTCTTTCTTCTTTCTTTCTTCTTTCTTCTTTCTTCTTTCTTCTTTCTTTCTTCTTTCTTCCTTTCTTCTTTCTTTCTTCGTTCTTTCTTTCTTCTTTCATTCTTTCTTCTTTCTTTCTTTCTTCTTTCTTCCTTTCTTCTTTCTTTCTTTTTTCTTTCTTTCTTCTTTCTTTCTTACTTCTTTCTTACTTCTTTCTTACTTCTTTCTTTCTTCTTTCTTTTTTCTTCTTTCTTTCTTCTTTCTTTATTCTTTCTTTCTTCATTCTTTCTGGTTTCTTCTTTCTTTCTTATTTCTTTCTTCTTTCTTTCTTTCTTCTTTCTTTCTTTCTTCTTTCTTACTTCGTTCTTCTTTCTTTCTTCTTTCTTTCTTCTTCCTTTCTTCTTCCTTTCTTACTTCTTTCTTTCTTCTTTCTTTCTTTCTTTCTTCTTTCTTTCTTCTTTCTTTCTTTCTTCTTTCTTTCTTCTTTCTTTCTGCTTTCTTTCTTTCTTCTTTCTTTCTTTCTTATTTTTTCTTCTCTTTCTTTCTTTCTTTCTTTCTTTCTTCTTTATTTCTTCTTTCTTCTTTCTGTCTTTTCTTCTTTCTGTCTTTTTTCTTTCGACTTTCTTTCTTCTTTCTTTCTTCTTTCTTTCTTACTTCTTTCTTTCATCTTTCTTACTTCTTTCTTTCTTCTTTCTGTCTTCTTTCTTAATTCTTTCTTTATTTTTTCTTTCTTCTTTCATTCTTCTTTCTTTCTTTCTTTCTTTCTTCTTTCGTTCTTCTTTCTTTCTTTATTAATTCTTTCGTTCTTCTTTCTGTCTTCTTTCTTACTTCTTTCTTTCTTCTTTCTTTGTTTTTCTTTCTTTCTTTTTTCTTTCATACTTCTTTCTTTCATCTTTCTTTCTTGCTTCTTTCTTAATTCTTTCTTTCTTCTTTCGTTCTTCTCTCTTTCTTCTTTCTTTCTTCTTTCTTTCTTCTTTCTTACTTCTTTCTTTCCTTCTTCTTTCTTTCTTACTTCTTTCTTACTTCTTTCTTACTTCTTTCGTTCTTCTTTCTTTCTTCTTTCTTACTTCTTTCTTTCTTTCTTCTTTCTTTCTTCTTTCTTTCTTTCTTCTTTGTTTCTTCTTTGTTTCTTCTTTCTTTCTTCTTTCTTTCTTCTTTCTTTATTCTTTCTTTCTTCTTTCTTTCTTCTTTCTTTCTTCTTTCTTTCTTCTTTCTTTCTTATTTCTTTCTTTCTTCTTTCTTTCTTTCTTACTTCTTTCTTCTTTCTTCTTTCTTTCTTATTTTTCTTCTTTCTTTCTTTCTTCTTTCTTTCTTTCTCCTTTCTTACTTCTTTTTTCTTTCTTTCTTCTTTCTTTCTTCTTTCTTTCTTTCTTCTTTCATTCTTCTTTCTTTCTTCTTTCATTCTTCTTTCTTTATTCTTTCTTCTTTCTTTCTTATTTCTTTCTTCCTTCTTCCTTTCTTCTTTCTTTCCTCTTTCTTTCTTCTTTCTTTCTTATGTCTTTCTTTCTTCTTTCTTTCTTACTTCTTTATTACTTCTTTCTTTATTCTTTCTTTCTTCTTTCTTTCTTCCTTCTTTCTTACTTCTTTCTTGTTTCTTTCTTCTTTCTTTCTTCTTTCCTTCTTTCTTCTTGCATTCTTCTTTCTTTCTTCTTTCATTCTTCTTTCTTTATTCTAATTTCTTTCTTCTTTCGTTCTTCTTTCTTTCTTCTTTCTTTCTTCTTCCTTTCTTCTTCCTTTCTGACTTCTTTCTTTCTTCTTTCTTTCTTCTTTCTTTCATTCTTTCTTCTTTCTTTCTTCTTTCATTCTTCTTTCTTTATTCTTATTTCTTTCTTCTTTCGTTCTTCTTTCTTTCTTCTTCCTTACTTCTTTCTTTCTTTTTTCTTTCTTTCTTTCTTCTTCCTTTCTTCTTTCTTTCTTCTTTCTTTCTTTCTTCTTTCTTTATTCTTATTCCTTTCTTCTTTCGTTCTTCTTTCTTTCTTCTTTCTTTCTTCTTCCTTTCTTCTTACTTTCTGACTTCTTTCTTTCTTCTTTCTTTCTTTCTTCTTTCTTTCTACTTTCCTTCTTACTTCTTTCATTCTTCTTTCTTTCTTCTTTCATTCTTCTTTCTTTATTCTTATTTCTTTCTTCTTTTGTTCTTCTTTCTTTCTTTCTTTCTTCTTTCTTTCTTCTTCTTTCTTTCTTCTTTCTTTCTTCTTCCTTTCTTACTTCTTTCTTTCTTCTTTCTTTCTTTCTTCTTTCTTTCTTCATACTTTCTTTCTTCTTTCTTTCTTCTTTCTTAATTCTTTCTTCTTTCTATCTTCTTTCTTTCTTCTTTCATTCTTTCTTCTTCCTTTCTTAATTCTTTCTTCTTCTTTCTTTCTCTCTTCTCTCTTTCTTCTTTCCTTCTTTCTTCTTTCATTATTCTATCTTCTTTCATTCTTCTTTCTTTATTCTTATTTCTTTCTTCTTTCGTTCTTCTTTCTTTCTTTCTTTCTTCTTCCTTTCTTCATGCTTACTTACTTCTTTCTTTCTTCTTTCTTTCTTCTTTCTTTCTTCTTTCTTTCTTCTTCCTTTCTTACTTTTTTCTTTCTTTCTTCTTTCTTTCTACTTTCCTTCTTTCTTCTTTCATTCTTCTTTCTTTCTTCTTTCATTCTTCTTTCTTTATTCTTATTTCTTTCTTCTTTTGTTCTTCTTTCTTTCTTTCTTTCTTCTTTCTTTCTTCTTTCTTTCTTTCTTCTTTCTTTCTTCTTCCTTTCTTACTTCTTTCTTTCTTCTTTCTTTCTTTCTTCTTTCTTTCTTCTTTCTTTCTTTCTTCTTTGTTTCTTCTTTGTTTCTTCTTTCTTTCTTCTTTCTTTCTTCTTTCTTTATTCTTTCTTTCTTCTTTCTTTCTTCTTTCTTTCTTCTTTCTTTCTTCTTTCTTTCTTATTTCTTTCTTTCTTCTTTCTTTCTTCTTACTTTTTTCTTCTTTCTTTCTTTCTTCTTTCTTCTTTCTCCTTTCTTACTTCTTTTTCTTTCTTTCTTCTTTCTTTCTTCTTTCTTTCTTTCTTCTTTCATTCTTCTTTCTTTCTTCTTTCATTCTTCTTTCTTTATTCTTTCTTCTTTCTTTCTTATTTCTTTCTTCCTTCTTCCTTTCTTATTTCTTTCCTCTTTCTTTCTTCTTTCTTTCTTATGTCTTTCTTTCTTCTTTCTTCTTACTTCTTTATTACTTCTTTCTTTATTCTTTCTTTCTTCTTTCTTACTTCTTTCCTTCTTTCTTCTTGCATTCTTCTTTCTTTCTTCTTTCATTCTTCTTTCTTTATTCTTATTTCTTTCTTCTTTCGTTCTTCTTCTTTCTTCTTTCTTTCTTCTTCCTTTCTTCTTCCTTTCTGACTTCTTTCTTTCTTCTTTCTTTCTTCTTTCTTTCATTCTTTCTTCTTTCTTTCTTCTTTCATTCTTCTTTCTTTATTCTTATTTTTTTCTTCTTTCGTTCTTCTTTCTTTCTTCTTCCTTACTTCTTTCTTTCTTTTTTCTTTCTTTCTTTCTTCTTCCTTTCTTCTTTCTTTCTTCTTTCTTTCTTTCTTCTTTCTTTATTCTTATTCCTTTCTTCTTTCGTTCTTCTTTCTTTCTTCTTTCTTTCTTCTTCCTCTCTTCTTCCTTTCTGACTTCTTTCTTTCTTCTTTCTTTCTTTCTTCTTTCTTTCTACTTTCCTTCTTACTTCTTCATTCTTCTTCTTTCTTCTTTCATTCTTCTTTCTTTATTCTTATTTCTTTCTTCTTTTGTTCTTCTTTCTTTCTTTCTTTCTTCTTTCTTTCTTCTTCTTTCTTTCTTCTTTCTTTCTTCTTCTTTCTTACTTCTTTCTTTCTTCTTTCTTTCTTTCTTCTTTCTTTCTTCATACTTTCTTTCTTCTTTCTTCTTCTTTCTTAATTCTTTCTTCTTTCTATCTTCTTTCTTTCTTCTTTCATTCTTTCTTCTTCCTTTCTTACTTCTTTCTTCTTCTTTCTTTCTCTCTTCTCTCTTTCTTCTTTCCTTCTTTCTTCTTTCATTCTTCTATCTTCTTTCATTCTTCTTTCTTATTCTTATTTCTTTCTTCTTTCGTTCTTCTTTCTTTCTTTCTTTCTTCTTCCTTTCTTCATGCTTACTTACTTCTTTCTTTCTTCTTTCTTTCTTCTTTCTTTCTTCTTTCTTTCTTCTTCCTTTCTTACTTTTTTCTTTCTTTCTTCTTTCTTTCTACTTTCCTTCTTTCTTCTTTCATTCTTCTTTCTTTCTTCTTTCATTCTTCTTTCTTTATTCTTATTTCTTTCTTCTTTTGTTCTTCTTTCTTTCTTTCTTTCTTCTTTCTTTCTTCATTCTTTCTTTCTTCTTTCTTTCTTCCTTCTTTCTTACTTCTTTCTTGTTTCTTTCTTCTTCTTTCTTCTTTCCTTCTTTCTTCTTTCGTTCTTCTTTCTTTCTTCTTTCTTTCTTTCTTCTTTCTTTCTTACTTCTTTCTTCCTTCTTTCTTTCTTCTTTCTTCTCTCTTTCTTCTCTCTTTCTTTTTGCTTTCTTTTTCTTTCTTTCTTCTTTCTTTCTTCTTTCCTCTTTCTTTCTTCTTTCTTTCTTTCTTCTTTCTTTATTACTTCTTTCTTACTTCTTTCTTTCTTCTTTCTTTCTTTCTGCTTTCTTTCTTCTTTCTTTCTTTCTTTTTTTCTTACTTCTTTCATTCTTTCTTCTTTCTTTCTTACTTCTTTCTTTCTTTTAGTTTTTTTTTTTTCTTTCGTCTGTCTTTCTTTCTTCTTTCTTTCTTTCTTATTTCTTCTTTCTTTCTTCTTTCTTCCTTCTTTCTTTCTTCTTTCTTTCTTACTTCTTTCTTACTTCTTTCTTTCTTATTTATAATTCTGTCTTTCTTCTTTCTGTCTTCTTTCTTGCTTCTTTCTTTCTTACTTCTTTCTTACTTCTTTCTTTCTTCTTTCTTTATTTCTTCTTTCTTTCTTCTTTCTTTCTTCTTCCTTTCTTCTTTCTTACTTCTTTCTTTCTTCTTTCTTTCTTCTTTCTTTCTTTCTTCTTTCTTTCTTTCATCTTTCTTACTTCGTTCTTCTTTCTTTCTTCTTTCTTTCTTCTTTCTTCTTCTTTCTTTCTTCTTTCTTTTTTCTTACTTCTTTCTTTCTTCTTTCTTTATTCTTTCTTTCTACATTCTTTCTGGTTTCTTCTTTCTTTCTTCTTTCTTTCTGCTTTCTTTCTTCTTTCTTTCTTCTTTCTGTCTTCTTTCTTACTTCTTTCTTTCTTCTTTCTTTCTTCTTTCTTTCTTTCTTTCTTCTTTCTTTCTTCTTTCTTTCTTATTTCTTTCTTTCTCCTTTCTTTCTTCTTTCTTTCTTATTTCTTTCGTTATTCTTTCCTTCTTTTTGTTTCTTAGTTCTTTGTTTCTTCTTTCTTTCATACTTCTTTCTTTCTTTCTTCTTTCTTTTTTCTCTTTTTTCTTACCTCTTTCTTCTTCTTTCTTTCTTACTTCTTTCTTACTTCTTTCTTTCTTACTTCTTTCTTTCTTCTTTCTTTCTTTCTTTTTTTCTTACTTCTTTCATTCTTTCTTATTTCTTTCTTACTTCTTTCTTTCTTTTAGTTTTTTTTTTTTCTTTCTTCTTTCTTTCTTCTTTCTTTCTTACTTCTTTCTTACTTCTTTCTTTCTTCTTCTTCTTTCCTCTTTCTTTCTTCTTTCTTTTTTTCTTCTTTCCTTCTTCTTTCTTCATTCTTTCTTCTTCTTCCTTTCTTCTTTCTTTCTTCTTTCTTTCTTTCTTCTTTCTTTCTTCTTCCTTCTTTCTTTCTTCTTTCTTTCTTTCTTCTTTCTTTCTTCTTTCTTTCTTCTTTCTTTCATGTTTCTTTCTTCTTTCTTTCATCTTTCTTTCTTCTTTCTTTATTCAATCTCTCTTCTTTCTTTCTTTCTTCTTTCTTTCTTCTTTCTTTCTTTCTTCTTTCTTTCTTCTTTCTTTCTTCTTTCTTTCTTCTTTCTTCTTCCTTTCTTCTTCCTTTCATCATTCTTTCTTCTTTCTTTCTTTCTTCTTTCTTTCTTCTTCCTTTCTTCTTTCTTTCTTCTTTCTTTCTTTCTTCTTTCTTTCTTATTCTTCTTTCTTTCTTCTTCCTTTCATCATTCTTTCTTCTTTCTTTCTTTCTTCTTCTTTCTTCTTTCTTTCTTCTTATTTCTTTCTTCTTTCTTTCTTTCTTCTTGCTTTCTTCTTTCTTCATTCCTTCTTCTTCCTTTCATCATTCTTTCTTCTTTCTTCTTACTTCTTTCTTTCTTCTTTCTTTCTTTCTTCTTCCTTTCTTCTTTCTTTCTTCTTTCTTTCTTCTTACTTTCTTCTTTCTTTCTTCTTTCTTTCTTCTTTCTTTTTTCTTTCTTTCTTCTTTATTTCTTCTTTACTTCTTCTTTCTTCTTTCTTTCTTTCTTCTTTCTTTCTTTCGTCTTTCTTTCTTTCTTTCTTCCTTCTTGCTTCTTTCTCTCTTTCTTTCTTCTTTCTTTCTTGCTTCTTTCTTTCTTACTTCTTTCTTACTTCTTTCTTTCTTCTTTCTTTCTTACATCATTCTTTCTTCTTTCTTTCTTTCTTCTTTCTTTCTTCTTTCTTTCTTCTTTCATTCTTCTTTCTTTCTTCTTTCTTTTTTCTTTCTTTCTTCTTTATTTCTTCTTTATTTCTTCTTTCTTCTTTCTTTCTTTCTTCTTTCTTTCTTCTTTCTTCTTTCTTTCTTCTTCCTTTCATCATTCTTTCTTTCTTCTTTCTTTCTTCTTTCTTTCTTCTTTCTTTCTTCTTTCTTTCTTCTTTCTTCTTTCTTCTTTCTTTCTTCTTTCTTCCTTTCTTCTTTCTTTCTTCGTTCTTTCTTTCTTCTTTCATTCTTTCTTCTTTCTTTCTTTCTTCTTTCTTCCTTTCTTCTTTCTTTCTTTTTTCTTTCTTTCTTCTTTCTTTCTTACTTCTTTCTTACTTCTTTCTTACTTCTTTCTTTCTTCTTTCTTTTTTCTTCTTTCTTTCTTCTTTCTTTATTCTTTCTTTCTTCATTCTTTCTGGTTTCTTCTTTCTTTCTTATTTCTTTCTTCTTTCTTTCTTTCTTCTTTCTTTCTTTCTTCTTTTTTACTTCGTTCTTCTTTCTTTCTTCTTTCTTTCTTCTTCCTTTCTTCTTCCTTTCTTACTTCTTTCTTTCTTCTTTCTTTCTTTCTTCTTTCTTTCTTCTTTCTTTCTTTCTTCTTTCTTTCTTCTTTCTTTCTGCTTTCTTTCTTTCTTCTTTCTTTCTTTCTTATTTTTTTCTTCTCTTTCTTTCTTTCTTTCTTTCTTTCTTCTTTATTTCTTCTTTCTTTCTTCTTTCTGTCTTTTTTCTTTCAACTTTCTTTCTTCTTTCTTTCTTCTTTCTTTCTTACTTCTTTCTTTCATCTTTCTTACTTCTTTCTTTCTTCTTTCTGTCTTCTTTCTTAATTCTTTCTTTATTTTTTCTTTCTTCTTTCACTCTTCTTTCTTTCTTTCTTTCTTTCTTTCTTCTTTCGTTCTTCTTTCTTTCTTTATTAATTCTTTCGTTCTTCTTTCTGTCTTCTTTCTTACTTCTTTCTTTCTTCTTTCTTGTTTTTCTTTCTTTCTTTTTTCTTTCATACTTCTTTCTTTCTTCTTTCTTTCTTCTTTCTTTCTTCTTTCCTTACTTCTTTCTTTCATCTTTCTTTCTTGCTTCTTTCTTAATTCTTTCTTTCTTCTTTCGTTCTTCTCTCTTTCTTCTTTCTTTCTTCTTTCTTTCTTCTTTCTTACTTCTTTCTTTCCTTCTTCTTTCTTTCTTACTTCTTTCTTACTTCTTTCTTACTTCTTTCGTTCTTCTTTCTTTCTTCTTTCTTACTTCTTTCTTTCTTTCTTCTTTCTTTCTTCTTTCTTTCTTTCTTCTTTGTTTCTTCTTTGTTTCTTCTTTCTTTCTTCTTTCTTTCTTCTTTCTTTATTCTTTCTTTCTTCTTTCTTTCTTCTTTCTTTCTTCTTTCTTTCTTCTTTCTTTCTTATTTCTTTCTTTCTTCTTTCTTTCTTTCTTACTTCTTTTTCTTTCTTCTTTCTTTCTTATTTTTCTTCTTTCTTTCTTTCTTCTTTCTTTCTTTCTCCTTTCTTACTTCTTTTTTCTTTCTTTCTTCTTTCTTTCTTCTTTCTTTCTTTCTTCTTTCATTCTTCTTTCTTTCTTCTTTCATTCTTCTTTCTTTATTCTTTCTTCTTTCTTTCTTATTTCTTTCTTCCTTCTTCCTTTCTTCTTTCTTTCCTCTTTCTTTCTTCTTTCTTTCTTATGTCTTTCTTTCTTCTTTCTTTCTTACTTCTTTATTACTTCTTTCTTTATTCTTTCTTTCTTCTTTCTTTCTTCCTTCTTTCTTACTTCTTTCTTGTTTCTTTCTTCTTTCTTTCTTCTTTCCTTCTTTCTTCTTGCATTCTTCTTTCTTTCTTCTTTCATTCTTCTTTCTTTATTCTAATTTCTTTCTTCTTTCGTTCTTCTTTCTTTCTTCTTTCTTTCTTCTTCCTTTCTTCTTCCTTTCTGACTTCTTTCTTTCTTCTTTCTTTCTTCTTTCTTTCATTCTTTCTTCTTTCTTTCTTCTTTCATTCTTCTTTCTTTATTCTTATTTCTTTCTTCTTTCGTTCTTCTTTCTTTCTTCTTCCTTACTTCTTTCTTTCTTTTTTCTTTCTTTCTTTCTTCTTCCTTTCTTCTTTCTTTCTTCTTTCTTTCTTTCTTCTTTCTTTATTCTTATTCCTTTCTTCTTTCGTTCTTCTTTCTTTCTTCTTTCTTTCTTCTTCCTTTCTTCTTCCTTTCTGACTTCTTTCTTTCTTCTTTCTTTCTTTCTTCTTTCTTTCTACTTTCCTTCTTACTTCTTTCATTCTTCTTTCTTTCTTCTTTCATTCTTCTTTCTTTATTCTTATTTCTTTCTTCTTTTGTTCTTCTTTCTTTCTTTCTTTCTTCTTTCTTTCTTCTTCTTTCTTTCTTCTTTCTTTCTTCTTCCTTTCTTACTTCTTTCTTTCTTCTTTCTTTCTTTCTTCTTTCTTTCTTCATACTTTCTTTCTTCTTTCTTTCTTCTTTCTTAATTCTTTCTTCTTTCTATCTTCTTTCTTTCTTCTTTCATTCTTTCTTCTTCCTTTCTTACTTCTTTCTTCTTCTTTCTTCTCTCTTCTCTCTTTCTTCTTTCCTTCTTTCTTCTTTCATTATTCTATCTTCTTTCATTCTTCTTTCTTTATTCTTATTTCTTTCTTCTTTCGTTCTTCTTTCTTTCTTTCTTTCTTCTTCCTTTCTTCATGCTTACTTACTTCTTTCTTTCTTCTTTCTTTCTTCTTTCTTTCTTCTTTCTTTCTTCTTCCTTTCTTACTTTTTTCTTCTTTCTTCTTTCTTTCTACTTTCCTTCTTTCTTCTTTCATTCTTCTTTCTTTCTTCTTTCATTCTTCTTTCTTTATTCTTATTTCTTTCTTCTTTTGTTCTTCTTTCTTTCTTTCTTTCTTCTTTCTTTCTTCTTTCTTTCTTTCTTCTTTCTTTCTTCTTCCTTTCTTACTTCTTTCTTTCTTCTTTCTTTCTTTCTTCTTTCTTTCTTCTTTCTTTCTTTCTTCTTTGTTTCTTCTTTGTTTCTTCTTTCTTTCTTCTTTCTTTCTTCTTTCTTCTTTCTTTCTTCTTTCTTTCTTCTTTCTTTCTTTCTTCTTTCTTTCTTACTTCTTTCTTCCTTCTTTCTTTCTTCTTTCTTCTCTCTTTCTTCTCTCTTTCTTTTTGCTTTCTTTTTTCTTTCTTTCTTCTTTCTTTCTTTCTTTCCTCTTTCTTTCTTCTTTCTTTCTTTCTTCTTTCTTTATTACTTCTTTCTTACTTCTTTCTTTCTTCTTTCTTTCTTTCTGCTTTCTTTCTTCTTTCTTTCTTTCTTTTTTTCTTACTTCTTTCATTCTTTCTTCTTTCTTTCTTACTTCTTTCTTTCTTTTTAGTTTTTTTTTTTCTTTCGTCTGTCTTTCTTTCTTCTTTCTTTCTTTCTTATTTCTTCTTTCTTTCTTCTTTCTTCCTTCTTTCTTTCTTCTTTCTTTCTTACTTCTTTCTTACTTCTTTCTTTCTTATTTATAATTCTGTCTTTCTTCTTTCTGTCTTCTTTCTTGCTTCTTTCTTTCTTACTTCTTTCTTACTTCTTTCTTTCTTCTTTCTTTATTTCTTCTTTCTTTCTTCTTTCTTTCTTCTTCCTTTCTTCTTTCTTACTTCTTTCTTTCTTCTTTCTTTCTTCTTTCTTTCTTTCTTCTTTCTTTCTTTCATCTTTCTTACTTCGTTCTTCTTTCTTTCTTCTTTCTTTCTTCTTTCTTCTTCTTTCTTTCTTCTTTCTTTTTTCTTACTTCTTTCTTTCTTCTTTCTTTATTCTTTCTTTCTACATTCTTTCTGGTTTCTTCTTTCTTTCTTCTTTCTTTCTGCTTTCTTTCTTCTTTCTTTCTTCTTTCTGTCTTCTTTCTTACTTCTTTCTTTCTTCTTTCTTTCTTCTTTCTTTCTTTCTTTCTTCTTTCTTTCTTCTTTCTTTCTTATTTCTTTCTTTCTCCTTTCTTTCTTCTTTCTTTCTTATTTCTTTCGTTATTCTTTCCTTCTTTTTGTTTCTTAGTTCTTTGTTTCTTCTTTCTTTCATACTTCTTTCTTTCTTTCTTCTTTCTTTTTTCTCTTTTTTCTTACCTCTTTCTTTCTTCTTTCTTTCTTACTTCTTTCTTACTTCTTTCTTTCTTACTTCTTTCTTTCTTCTTTCTTTCTTTCTTTTTTTCTTACTTCTTTCATTCTTTCTTATTTCTTTCTTACTTCTTTCTTTCTTTTTAGTTTTTTTTTTTTCTTTCTTCTTTCTTTCTTCTTTCTTTCTTACTTCTTTCTTACTTCTTTCTTTCTTCTTTCTTCTTTCCTCTTTCTTTCTTCTTTCTTTTTTCTTCTTTCCTTCTTCTTTCTTCATTCTTTCTTCTTTCTTCCTTTCTTCTTTCTTTCTTCTTTCTTTCTTTCTTCTTTCTTTCTTCTTTCTTCTTTCTTTCTTCTTTCTTTCTTTCTTCTTTCTTTCTTCTTTCTTTCTTCTTTCTTTCATGTTTCTTTCTTCTTTCTTTCATCTTTCTTTCTTCTTTCTTTATTCAATCTCTCTTCTTTCTTTCTTTCTTCTTTCTTTCTTCTTTCTTTCTTTCTTCTTTCTTTCTTCTTTCTTTCTTCTTTCTTTCTTCTTTCTTCTTCCTTTCTTCTTCCTTTCATCATTCTTTCTTCTTTCTTTCTTTCTTCTTTCTTTCTTCTTCCTTTCTTCTTTCTTTCTTCTTTCTTTCTTTCTTCTTTCTTTCTTATTTCTTCTTTCTTTCTTCTTCCTTTCATCATTCTTTCTTCTTTCTTTCTTTCTTCTTTCTTTCTTCTTTCTTTCTTTCTTATTTCTTTCTTCTTTCTTTCTTTCTTCTTGCTTTCTTCTTTCTTCATTCCTTCTTCTTCCTTTCATCATTCTTTCTTCTTTCTTTCTTACTTCTTTCTTTCTTCTTTCTTTCTTTCTTCTTCCTTTCTTCTTTCTTTCTTCTTTCTTTCTTCTTACTTTCTTCTTTCTTTCTTCTTTCTTTCTTCTTTCTTTTTTCTTTCTTTCTTCTTTATTTCTTCTTTACTTCTTCTTTCTTCTTTCATTCTTTCTTCTTTCTTTCTTTCTTCTTTCTTCCTTTCTTCTTTCTTTCTTTTTTCTTTCTTTCTTCTTTCTTTCTTACTTCTTTCTTACTTCTTTCTTACTTCTTTCTTTCTTCTTTCTTTTTTCTTCTTTCTTTCTTCTTTCTTTATTCTTTCTTTCTTCATTCTTTCTGGTTTCTTCTTTCTTTCTTATTTCTTTCTTCTTTCTTTCTTTCTTCTTTCTTTCTTTCTTCTTTTTTACTTCGTTCTTCTTTCTTTCTTCTTTCTTTCTTCTTCCTTTCTTCTTCCTTTCTTACTTCTTTCTTTCTTCTTTCTTTCTTTCTTCTTTCTTTCTTCTTTCTTTCTTTCTTCTTTCTTTCTTCTTTCTTTCTGCTTTCTTTTTCTTCTTTCTTTCTTTCTTATTTTTTTCTTCTCTTTCTTTCTTTCTTTCTTTCTTTCTTTCTTCTTTATTTCTTCTTTCTTTCTTCTTTCTGTCTTTTTTCTTTCAACTTTCTTTCTTCTTTCTTTCTTCTTTCTTTCTTACTTCTTTCTTTCATCTTTCTTACTTCTTTCTTTCTTCTTTCTGTCTTCTTTCTTAATTCTTTCTTTATTTTTTCTTTCTTCTTTCACTCTTCTTTCTTTCTTTCTTTCTTTCTTTCTTCTTTCGTTCTTCTTTCTTTCTTTATTAATTCTTTCGTTCTTCTTTCTGTCTTCTTTCTTACTTCTTTCTTTCTTCTTTCTTTGTTTTTCTTTCTTTCTTTTTTCTTTCATACTTCTTTCTTTCTTCTTTCTTTCTTCTTTCTTTCTTCTTTCCTTACTTCTTTCTTTCATCTTTCTTTCTTGCTTCTTTCTTAATTCTTTCTTTCTTCTTTCGTTCTTCTCTCTTTCTTCTTTCTTTCTTCTTTCTTTCTTCTTTCTTACTTCTTTCTTTCCTTCTTCTTTCTTTCTTACTTCTTTCTTACTTCTTTCTTACTTCTTTCGTTCTTCTTTCTTTCTTCTTTCTTACTTCTTTCTTTCTTTCTTCTTTCTTTCTTCTTTCTTTCTTTCTTCTTTGTTTCTTCTTTGTTTCTTCTTTCTTTCTTCTTTCTTTCTTCTTTCTTTATTCTTTCTTTCTTCTTTCTTTCTTCTTTCTTTCTTCTTTCTTTCTTCTTTCTTTCTTATTTCTTTCTTTCTTCTTTCTTTCTTTCTTACTTCTTTTTCTTTCTTCTTTCTTTCTTATTTTTCTTCTTTCTTTCTTTCTTCTTTCTTTCTTTCTCCTTTCTTACTTCTTTTTTCTTTCTTTCTTCTTTCTTTCTTCTTTCTTTCTTTCTTCTTTCATTCTTCTTTCTTTCTTCTTTCATTCTTCTTTCTTTATTCTTTCTTCTTTCTTTCTTATTTCTTTCTTCCTTCTTCCTTTCTTCTTTCTTTCCTCTTTCTTTCTTCTTTCTTTCTTATGTCTTTCTTTCTTCTTTCTTTCTTACTTCTTTATTACTTCTTTCTTTATTCTTTCTTTCTTCTTTCTTTCTTCCTTCTTTCTTACTTCTTTCTTGTTTCTTTCTTCTTTCTTTCTTCTTTCCTTCTTTCTTCTTGCATTCTTCTTTCTTTCTTCTTTCATTCTTCTTTCTTTATTCTAATTTCTTTCTTCTTTCGTTCTTCTTTCTTTCTTCTTTCTTTCTTCTTCCTTTCTTCTTCCTTTCTGACTTCTTTCTTTCTTCTTTCTTTCTTCTTTCTTTCATTCTTTCTTCTTTCTTTCTTCTTTCATTCTTCTTTCTTTATTCTTATTTCTTTCTTCTTTCGTTCTTCTTTCTTTCTTCTTCCTTACTTCTTTCTTTCTTTTTTCTTTCTTTCTTTCTTCTTCCTTTCTTCTTTCTTTCTTCTTTCTTTCTTTCTTCTTTCTTTATTCTTATTCCTTTCTTCTTTCGTTCTTCTTTCTTTCTTCTTTCTTTCTTCTTCCTTTCTTCTTCCTTTCTGACTTCTTTCTTTCTTCTTTCTTTCTTTCTTCTTTCTTTCTACTTTCCTTCTTACTTCTTTCATTCTTCTTTCTTTCTTCTTTCATTCTTCTTTCTTTATTCTTATTTCTTTCTTCTTTTGTTCTTCTTTCTTTCTTTCTTTCTTCTTTCTTTCTTCTTCTTTCTTTCTTCTTTCTTTCTTCTTCCTTTCTTACTTCTTTCTTTCTTCTTTCTTTCTTTCTTCTTTCTTTCTTCATACTTTCTTTCTTCTTTCTTTCTTCTTTCTTAATTCTTTCTTCTTTCTATCTTCTTTCTTTCTTCTTTCATTCTTTCTTCTTCCTTTCTTACTTCTTTCTTCTTCTTTCTTTCTCTCTTCTCTCTTTCTTCTTTCCTTCTTTCTTCTTTCATTATTCTATCTTCTTTCATTCTTCTTTCTTTATTCTTATTTCTTTCTTCTTTCGTTCTTCTTTCTTTCTTTCTTTCTTCTTCCTTTCTTCATGCTTACTTACTTCTTTCTTTCTTCTTTCTTTCTTCTTTCTTTCTTCTTTCTTTCTTCTTCCTTTCTTACTTTTTTCTTTCTTTCTTCTTTCTTTCTACTTTCCTTCTTTCTTCTTTCATTCTTCTTTCTTTCTTCTTTCATTCTTCTTTCTTTATTCTTATTTCTTTCTTCTTTTGTTCTTCTTTCTTTCTTTCTTTCTTCTTTCTTTCTTCTTTCTTTCTTTCTTCTTTCTTTCTTCTTCCTTTCTTACTTCTTTCTTTCTTCTTTCTTTCTTTCTTCTTTCTTTCTTCTTTCTTTCTTTCTTCTTTGTTTCTTCTTTGTTTCTTCTTTCTTTCTTCTTTCTTTCTTCTTTCTTTATTCTTTCTTTCTTCTTTCTTTCTTCTTTCTTTCTTCTTTCTTTCTTCTTTCTTTCTTATTTCTTTCTTTCTTCTTTCTTTCTTTCTTACTTCTTTCTTCTTACTTCTTTCTTTCTTATTTTTCTTCTTTCTTTCTTTCTTCTTTCTTTCTTTCTCCTTTCTTACTTCTTTTTTCTTTCTTTCTTCTTTCTTTCTTCTTTCTTTCTTTCTTCTTTCATTCTTCTTTCTTTCTTCTTTCATTCTTCTTTCTTTATTCTTTCTTCTTTCTTTCTTATTTCTTTCTTCCTTCTTCCTTTCTTATTTCTTTCCTCTTTCTTTCTTCTTTCTTTCTTATGTCTTTCTTTCTTCTTTCTTTCTTACTTCTTTATTACTTCTTTCTTTATTCTTTCTTTCTTCTTTCTTTCTTCTTTCCTTCTTTCTTCTTGCATTCTTCTTTCTTTCTTCTTTCATTCTTCTTTCTTTATTCTTATTTCTTTCTTCTTTCGTTCTTCTTTCTTTCTTCTTTCTTTCTTCTTCCTTTCTTCTTCCTTTCTGACTTCTTTCTTTCTTCTTTCTTTCTTCTTTCTTTCATTCTTTCTTCTTTCTTTCTTCTTTCATTCTTCTTTCTTTATTCTTATTTTTTTCTTCTTTCGTTCTTCTTTCTTTCTTCTTCCTTACTTCTTTCTTTCTTTTTTCTTTCTTTCTTTCTTCTTCCTTTCTTCTTTCTTTCTTCTTTCTTTCTTTCTTCTTTCTTTATTCTTATTCCTTTCTTCTTTCGTTCTTCTTTCTTTCTTCTTTCTTTCTTCTTCCTCTCTTCTTCCTTTCTGACTTCTTTCTTTCTTCTTTCTTTCTTTCTTCTTTCTTTCTACTTTCCTTCTTACTTCTTTCATTCTTCTTTCTTTCTTCTTTCATTCTTCTTTCTTTATTCTTATTTCTTTCTTCTTTTGTTCTTCTTTCTTTCTTTCTTTCTTCTTTCTTTCTTCTTCTTTCTTTCTTCTTTCTTTCTTCTTCCTTTCTTACTTCTTTCTTTCTTCTTTCTTTCTTTCTTCTTTCTTTCTTCATACTTTCTTTCTTCTTTCTTTCTTCTTTCTTAATTCTTTCTTCTTTCTATCTTCTTTCTTTCTTCTTTCATTCTTTCTTCTTCCTTTCTTACTTCTTTCTTCTTCTTTCTTTCTCTCTTCTCTCTTTCTTCTTTCCTTCTTTCTTCTTTCATTCTTCTATCTTCTTTCATTCTTCTTTCTTTATTCTTATTTCTTTCTTCTTTCGTTCTTCTTTCTTTCTTTCTTTCTTCTTCCTTTCTTCATGCTTACTTACTTCTTTCTTTCTTCTTTCTTTCTTCTTTCTTTCTTCTTTCTTTCTTCTTCCTTTCTTACTTTTTTCTTTCTTTCTTCTTTCTTTCTACTTTCCTTCTTTCTTCTTTCATTCTTCTTTCTTTCTTCTTTCATTCTTCTTTCTTTATTCTTATTTCTTTCTTCTTTTGTTCTTCTTTCTTTCTTTCTTTCTTCTTTCTTTCTTCTTTCTTTCTTTCTTCTTTCTTTCTTCTTCCTTTCTTACTTCTTTCTTTCTTCTTTCTTTCTTTCTTCTTTCTTTCTTCTTTCTTTCTTTCTTCTTTCTCTCTTCTTTCTTCTTTCTTTCTTACTTCTTTCTTCCTTCTTCCTTTCTTCTTTCTTTCCTCTTTCTTTCTCTCTTCTTTCTTTCTTCTTTCTTTCTTATGTCTTTCTTCTTTCTTCTTTCTTCTTTGTTCTTTATTTCCTCTTTCTTCTTTCTCTCTTCTTTCTTTCTTTCTTCTTTCTTTCTTCTTTCTTCTTTCTTTCTTACTTCTTTCTTCTTTCTTCCTTTCTTCTTTCTTTCCTCTTTCTTTCTCTCTTCTTTCTTTCTTCTTTCTTTCTTATGTCTTTCTTCTTTCTTTCTTTCTTCTGTCTTTCTTCTCTTGCTTTCTTCTTTCTTTCTTCTTTCTTCTTTCTTCTTTCTTTCTTCTTTCTATTTCTCTCTTCTTTCTTTCTACGTTCTTTCTTTGTTCTTTCTTTCTTTCTTCTTTCTTTCTTTCTTACTTCTTTCTTCTATATTTCTTCTTTGATTCTTCTTTCTTTCTTCTTCCTTTCTTACTTCATTCTTCTTTCTTACTTCTTTCTTTCTTCTTTCTTTCCTACTTCTTTCTTACTTCTTTCTTTCTTCTTTCTTTCTTCTTTCTTTCTTCTTTCTTTCTTCTTTCTTTCTTCTTTCTTTCTTCTTTCTTTCTTACTTCTTTATTACTTCTTTCTTTATTCTTTCTTTCTTCTTTCTTTCTTTCTTCTTTCTTTCTTCATTCTTTCTTTCTTCTTTCTTTCTTCCTTCTTTCTTACTTCTTTCTTGTTTCTTTCTTCTTTCTTTCTTCTTTCCTTCTTTCTTCTTGCATTCTTCTTTCTTTCTTCTTTCATTCTTCTTTCTTTATTCTTATTTCTTTCTTCTTTCGTTCTTCTTTCTTTCTTCTTTCTTTCTTCTTCCTTTCTTCTTGCTTTCTGACTTCTTTCTTTCTTCTTTCTTTCTTCTTTCTTTCATTCTTTCTTCTTTCTTTCTTCTTTCATTCTTCTTTCTTTATTCTTATTTCTTTCTTCTTTCGTTCTTCTTTCTTTCTTCTTCCTTACTTCTTTCTTTCTTTTTTCTTTCTTTCTTTCTTCTTCCTTTCTTCTTTCTTTCTTCTTTCTTTCTTTCTTCTTTCTTTATTCTTATTCCTTTCTTCTTTCGTTCTTCTTTCTTTCTTCTTTCTTTCTTTCTTCTTTCTTTCTTCTTTCTTTCTTCTTTCTTTCTTTCTTCTTTCTTTCTTCTTTCTTTCTTCTTCCTTTCTTACTTTTTTCTTTCTTTCTTCTTTCTTTCTACTTTCCTTCTTTCTTCTTTCATTCTTCTTTCTTTCTTCTTTCATTCTTCTTTCTTTATTCTTATTTCTTTCTTCTTTTGTTCTTCTTTCTTTCTTTCTTTCTTCTTTCTTTCTTCTTTCTTTCTTTCTTCTTTCTTTCTTCTTCCTTTCTTACTTCTTTCTTTCTTCTTTCTTTCTTTCTTCTTTCTTTCTTCTTTCTTTCTTTCTTCTTTCTTTCTTCTTTCTTCTTTCTTTCTTACTTCTTTCTTCCTTCTTCCTTTCTTCTTTCTTTCCTCTTTCTTTCTCTCTTCTTTCTTTCTTCTTTCTTTCTTATGTCTTTCTTCTTTCTTCTTTCTTCTTTGTTCTTTATTTCCTCTTTCTTCTTTCTCTCTTCTTTCTTTCTTTCTTATTTCTTTCTTCTTTCTTCTTTCTTTCTTACTTCTTTCTTCTTTCTTCCTTTCTTCTTTCTTTCCTCTTTCTTTCTCTCTTCTTTCTTTCTTCTTTCTTTCTTATGTCTTTCTTCTTTCTTTCTTTCTTCTTTCTTTCTTCTTTCTTACTTCTTTCTTTCTTCTTTCTTACTTCTTTCTTTCTTGTTTCTTTCTTCTTTCTTTCTTTCTTCTTCCTTTCTTCTTTTTTTCTTCTTTCTTTCTTCTTTCTTTCTTCTTTCTTTCTTCTTTCTTTCTTCTTTCTTACCTCTTTCTTCTTTCTTTCTTCTTTCTTTCTTATTTCTTTCTTTCTTCTTTCTTTCTTTCTTACTTCTTTCTTCTTTATTCTTTCTTTCTTATTTTTCTTCTTTCTTTCTTTCTTCTTTCTTTCTTCTTTCTTACTTCTTTTTTCTTTCTTTCTTCTTTATTTCTTCTTTCTTTCTTTCTTCTTTCTTTCTTCTTTCTTTCTTCTTTCTTTCTTCTTTCTTCTTTCTTTCTTCTTTCTTTCTTATTTCTTTCTTTCTTCTTTCTTTCTTTCTTACTTCTTTCTTCTTTCTTCTTTCTTTCTTATTTTTCTTCTTTCTTTGTTTCTTCTTACTTTCTTTCTTCTTACTTTCTTTCTTCTTTCTTACTTCTTTTTTCTTTCTTTCTTCTTTCTTTCTTCTTTCTTTCTTTCTTCTTTCTTTCTTATTTCTTTCTTCTTTGTTTCTTCTTTCTTTATTCTATCTTTCTTTCTTTTTTCTTACTTCTTTCTTTGTTTCTTCTTTATTTCATACTTCTTTCTTTCTTTTTTCTTTCTTTCTTCTTTCTTTCTTTTTTCTTACTTCTTTCTTTCTTCTTTCTTTCCTCCTTCTTTCTTACTTCTTCCTTTCTTCTTTCTTTCTTCTTTCTTTCTTCTTTCTTACTTCTTTCTTCTTTCTTCTTTCTTTCTTACTTCTTTATTACTTCTTTCTTTATTCTTTCTTTCTTCTTTCTTTCTTTCTTCTTTCTTTCTTCATTCTTTCTTTCTTCTTTCTTTCTTCCTTCTTTCTTACTTCTTTCTTGTTTCTTTCTTCTTTCTTTCTTCTTTCCTTCTTTCTTCTTTCGTTCTTCTTTCTTTCTTCTTTCTTTCTTCTTTATTTCTTTCTTCTTTTTTTATTCTTATTCCTTTCTTCTTTCGTTCTTCTTTCTTTCTTCTTCCTTTCTTCTTCCTTTCTGACTTCTTTCTTCTTTCTTTCTTCTTTCTTTCATTCTTTCTTCTTTCTTTCTTCTTTCATTCTTCTTTCTTTATTCTTATTTCTTTCTTCTTTCGTTCTTCTTTCTTTCTTCTTCCTTACTTCTTTCTTTCTTCTTTCTTTCTTTTTTCTTTCTTTCTTTCTTCTTCCTTTCTTCTTTCTTTCTTCTTTCTTTCTTTCTTCTTTCTTTATTCTTATTCCTTTCTTCTTTCGTTCTTCTTTCTTTCTACTTTCTTTCTTCTTCCTTTCTTCTTCCTTTCTGACTTCTTTCTTTCTTCTTTCTTTCTTCTTTCTTTCATTCTTTCTTCTTTCTTTCTTTCTTTTTTCTTTCTTTCTTCTTTCTTTCTTCTTCATTTCTTACTTTTTTCTTTCTTCTTTCTTTCTTTCTTCTTTCTTTCTACTTTCCTTCTTTCTTCTTTCATTCTTCTTTCTTTCTTCTTTCATTCTTCTTTCTTTATTCTTATTTCTTTCTTCTTTTGTTCTTCTTTCTTTCTTTCTTTCTTCTTTCTTTCTTCTTTCTTTCTTTCTTCTTTCTTTCTTCTTCCTTTCTTACTTCTTTCTTTCTTCTTTCTTTCTTTCTTCTTTCTTTCTTCATACTTTCTTTCTTCTTTCTTTCTTCTTTGTTTCTTCTTTCTTTCTTCTTTCTTTCTTCTTTCTTTATTCTGTCTTTCTTCTTTCTTTCTTCTTTCTTTCTTCTTTCTTTCTTCTTTCTTTCTTATTTCTTTCTTTCTTCTTTCTTTCTTTCTTACTTCTTTCTTCTTACTTCTTTCTTTCTTATTTTTCTTCTTTCTTTCTTTCCTCTTTCTTTCTTTCTCCTTTCTTACTTCTTTTTTCTTTCTTTCTTCTTTCTTTCTTCTTTCTTTCTTTCTTCTTTCATTCTTCTTTCTTTCTTCTTTCATTCTTCTTTCTTTATTCTTTCTTCTTTCTTTCTTATTTCTTTCTTCCTTCTTCCTTTCTTATTTCTTTCCTCTTTCTTTCTTCTTTCTTTCTTATGTCTTTCTTTCTTCTTTCTTTCTTACTTCTTTATTACTTCTTTCTTTATTCTTTCTTTCTTCTTTCTTTCTTCCTTCTTTCTTACTTCTTTCTTGTTTCTTTCTTCTTTCTTTCTTCTTTCCTTCTTTCTTCTTGCATTCTTCTTTCTTTCTTCTTTCATTCTTCTTTCTTTATTCTTATTTCTTTCTTCTTTCGTTCTTCTTTCTTTCTTCTTTCTTTCTTCTTCCTTTCTTCTTCCTTTCTGACTTCTTTCTTTCTTCTTTCTTCCTTCTTTCTTTCATTCTTTCTTCTTTCTTTCTTCTTTCATTCTTCTTTCTTTATTCTTATTTCTTTCTTCTTTCGTTCTTCTTTCTTTCTTCTTCCTTACTTCTTTCTTTCTTTTTTCTTTCTTTCTTTCTTCTTCCTTTCTTCTTTCTTTCTTCTTTCTTTCTTTCTTCTTTCTTTATTCTTATTCCTTTCTTCTTTCGTTCTTCTTTCTTTCTTCTTTCTTTCTTCTTCCTCTCTTCTTCCTTTCTGACTTCTTTCTTTCTTCTTTCTTTCTTTCTTCTTTCTTTCTACTTTCCTTCTTACTTCTTTCATTCTTCTTTCTTTCTTCTTTCATTCTTCTTTCTTTATTCTTATTTCTTTCTTCTTTTGTTCTTCTTTCTTTCTTTCTTTCTTCTTTCTTTCTTCTTCTTTCTTTCTTCTTTCTTTCTTCTTCCTTTCTTACTTCTTTCTTTCTTCTTTCTTTCTTTCTTCTTTCTTTCTTCATACTTTCTTTCTTCTTTCTTTCTTCTTTCTTAATTCTTTCTTCTTTCTATCTTCTTTCTTTCTTCTTTCATTCTTTCTTCTTCCTTTCTTACTTCTTTCTTCTTCTTTCTTTCTCTCTTCTCTCTTTCTTCTTTCCTTCTTTCTTCTTTCATTCTTCTATCTTCTTTCATTCTTCTTTCTTTATTCTTATTTCTTTCTTCTTTCGTTCTTCTTTCTTTCTTTCTTTCTTCTTCCTTTCTTCATGCTTACTTACTTCTTTCTTTCTTCTTTCTTTCTTCTTTCTTTATTCTTTCTTTCTTCTTCCTTTCTTACTTTTTTCTTTCTTTCTTCTTTCTTTCTACTTTCCTTCTTTCTTCTTTCATTCTTCTTTTTTCTTCTTTCATTCTTCTTTCTTTATTCTTATTTCTTTCTTCTTTTGTTCTTCTTTCTTTCTTTCTTTCTTCTTTCTTTCTTCTTTCTTTCTTTCTTCTTTCTTTCTTCTTCCTTTCTTACTTCTTTCTTTCTTCTTTCTTTCTTTCTTCTTTCTTTCTTCTTTCTTTCTTTCTTCTTTCTCTCTTCTTTCTTCTTTCTTTCTTACTTCTTTCTTCCTTCTTCCTTTCTTCTTTCTTTCCTCTTTCTTTCTCTCTTCTTTCTTTCTTCTTTCTTTCTTATGTCTTTCTTCTTTCTTCTTTCTTCTTTGTTCTTTATTTCCTCTTTCTTCTTTCTCTCTTCTTTCTTTCTTTCTTCTTTCTTTCTTCTTTCTTCTTTCTTTCTTACTTCTTTCTTCTTTCTTCCTTTCTTCTTTCTTTCCTCTTTCTTTCTCTCTTCTTTCTTTCTTCTTTCTTTCTTATGTCTTTCTTCTTTCTTTCTTTATTCTGTCTTTCTTCTCTTTCTTTCTTCTTTCTTTCTTCTTTCTTCTTTCTTCTTTCTTTCTTCTTTCTATTTCTCTCTTCTTTCTTTCTTCGTTCTTTCTTTGTTCTTTCTTTCTTTCTTCTTTCTTTCTTTCTTACTTCTTTCTTCTATATTTCTTCTTTGATTCTTCTTTCTTTCTTCTTCCTTTCTTACTTCATTCTTCTTTCTTACTTCTTTCTTTCTTCTTTCTTTCCTACTTCTTTCTTACTTCTTTCTTTCTTCTTTCTTTCTTCTTTCTTTCTTCTTTCTTTCTTCTTTCTTTCTTCTTTCTTTCTTACTTCTTTATTACTTCTTTCTTTATTCTTTCTTTCTTCTTTCTTTCTTTCTTCTTTCTTTCTTCATTCTTTCTTTCTTCTTTCTTTCTTCCTTCTTTCTTACTTCTTTCTTGTTTCTTTCTTCTTTCTTTCTTCTTTCCTTCTTTCTTCTTGCATTCTTCTTTCTTTCTTCTTTCATTCTTCTTTCTTTATTCTTATTTCTTTCTTCTTTCGTTCTTCTTTCTTTCTTCTTTCTTTCTTCTTCCTTTCTTCTTCCTTTCTGACTTCTTTCTTTCTTCTTTCTTTCTTCTTTCTTTCATTCTTTCTTCTTTCTTTCTTCTTTCATTCTTCTTTCTTTATTCTTATTTCTTTCTTCTTTCGTTCTTCTTTCTTTCTTCTTCCTTACTTCTTTCTTTCTTTTTTCTTTCTTTCTTTCTTCTTCCTTTCTTCTTTCTTTCTTCTTTCTTTCTTTCTTCTTTCTTTATTCTTATTCCTTTCTTCTTTCGTTCTTCTTTCTTTCTTCTTTCTTTCTTCTTCCTTTCTTCTTCCTTTCTGACTTCTTTCTTTCTTCTTTCTTTCTTTCTTCTTTCTTTCTACTTTCCTTCTTACTTCTTTCATTCTTCTTTCTTTCTTCTTTCATTCTTCTTTCTTTATTCTTATTTCTTTCTTCTTTTGTTCTTCTTTCTTTCTTTCTTTCTTCTTTCTTTCTTCTTCTTTCTTTCTTCTTTCTTTCTTCTTCCTTTCTTACTTCTTTCTTTCTTCTTTCTTTCTTTCTTCTTTCTTTCTTCATACTTTCTTTCTTCTTTCTTTCTTCTTTCTTAATTCTTTCTTCTTTCTATCTTCTTTCTTTCTTCTTTCATTCTTTCTTCTTCCTTTCTTACTTCTTTCTTCTTCTTTCTTTCTCTCTTCTCTCTTTCTTCTTTCCTTCTTTCTTCTTTCATTCTTCTATCTTCTTTCATTCTTCTTTCTTTATTCTTATTTCTTTCTTCTTTCGTTCTTCTTTCTTTCTTTCTTTCTTCTTCCTTTCTTCATGCTTACTTACTTCTTTCTTTCTTCTTTCTTTCTTCTTTCTTTCTTCTTTCTTTCTTCTTCCTTTCTTACTTTTTTCTTTCTTTCTTCTTTCTTTCTACTTTCCTTCTTTCTTCTTTCATTCTTCTTTCTTTCTTCTTTCATTCTTCTTTCTTTATTCTTATTTCTTTCTTCTTTTGTTCTTCTTTCTTTCTTTCTTTCTTCTTTCTTTCTTCTTTCTTTCTTTCTTCTTTCTTTCTTCTTCCTTTCTTACTTCTTTCTTTCTTCTTTCTTTCTTTCTTCTTTCTTTCTTCTTTCTTTCTTTCTTCTTTCTTTCTTCTTTCTTCTTTCTTTCTTACTTCTTTCTTCCTTCTTCCTTTCTTCTTTCTTTCCTCTTTCTTTCTCTCTTCTTTCTTTCTTCTTTCTTTCTTATGTCTTTCTTCTTTCTTCTTTCTTCTTTGTTCTTTATTTCCTCTTTCTTCTTTCTCTCTTCTTTCTTTCTTTCTTCTTTCTTTCTTCTTTCTTCTTTCTTTCTTACTTCTTTCTTCTTTCTTCCTTTCTTCTTTCTTTCCTCTTTCTTTCTCTCTTCTTTCTTTCTTCTTTCTTTCTTATGTCTTTCTTCTCTCTTTCTTTCTTCTGTCTTTCTTCTCTTTCTTTCTTCTTTCTTTCTTCTTCCTTTCTTACTTCTTTCTTTCTTCTTTCTTTCTTTCTTCTTTCTTTCTTCGTTCTTTCTTTCTTCTTTCTTTCTTCTTTCTTCTTTCTTTCTTACTTCTTTATTCCTTCTTCCTTTCTTCTTTCTTTCCTCTTTCTTTCTCTCTTCTTTCTTTCTTCTTTCTTTCCTACTTCTTTCTTACTTCTTTCTTTCTTCTTTCTTTCTTCTTTCTTTCTTCTTTCTTTCTTCTTTCTTTCTTCTTTCTTTCTTACTTCTTTATTACTTCTTTCTTTATTCTTTCTTTCTTCTTTCTTTCTTTCTTCTTTCTTTCTTTCTTCTTCCTTTCTTCTTTCTTTCTTCTTTCTTTCTTTCTTCTTTCTTTATTCTTATTCCTTTCTTCTTTCGTTCTTCTTTCTTTCTTCTTTCTTTCTTTCTTCTTTCTTTCTTCTTTCTTTCTTCTTTCTTTCTTTCTTCTTTCTTTCTTCTTCATTTCTTACTTTTTTCTTTCTTCTTTCTTTCTTTCTTCTTTCTTTCTACTTTCCTTCTTACTTCTTTCATTCTTCTTTCTTTCTTCTTTCATTCTTCTTTCTTTATTCTTATTTCTTTCTTCTTTTGTTCTTCTTTCTTTCTTTCTTTCTTCTTTCTTTCTTCTTCTTTCTTTCTTCTTTCTTTCTTCTTCCTTTCTTACTTCTTTCTTTCTTCTTTCTTTCTTTCTTCTTTCTTTCTTCATACTTTCTTTCTTCTTTCTTTCTTCTTTCTTAATTCTTTCTTCTTTCTATCTTCTTTCTTTCTTCTTTCATTCTTTCTTCTTCCTTTCTTACTTCTTTCTTTCTTCTTTCTTTCTCTCTTCTCTCTTTCTTCTTTCCTTCTTTCTTCTTTCATTCTTCTATCTTCTTTGATTCTTCTTTCTTTATTCTTATTTCTTTCTTCTTTCGTTCTTCTTTCCTTCTTTCTTTCTTCTTCCTTTCTTCATGCTTACTTACTTCTTTCTTTCTTCTTTCTTTCTTCTTTCTTTCTTCTTTCTTTCTTCTTCCTTTCTTACTTTTTTCTTTCTTTCTTCTTTCTTTCTACTTTCCTTCTTTCTTCTTTCATTCTTCTTTCTTTCTTCTTTCATTCTTCTTTCTTTATTCTTATTTCTTTCTTCTTTTGTTCTTCTTTCTTTCTTTCTTTCTTCTTTCTTTCTTCTTTCTTTCTTTCTTCTTTCTTTCTTCTTCCTTTCTTACTTCTTTCCTTCTTCTTTCTTTCTTTCTTCTTTCTTTCTTCTTTCTTTCTTTCTTCTTTCTTTCTTTCTTTCTTCTTTCTTTCTTCTTTCTTCTTTCTTTCTTACTTCTTTCTTCCTTCTTCCTTTCTTCTTTCTTTCCTCTTTCTTTCTCTCTTCTTTCTTTCTTCTTTCTTTCTTATGTCTTTCTTATTTCTTCTTTCTTCTTTGTTCTTTATTTCCTCTTTCTTCTTTCTCTCTTCTTTCTTTCTTTCTTCTTTCTTTCTTCTTTCTTCTTTCTTTCTTACTTCTTTCTTCTTTCTTCCTTTCTTCTTTCTTTCCTCTTTCTTTCTCTCTTCTTTCTTTCTTCTTTCTTTCTTATGTCTTTCTTCTTTCTTTCTTTCTTCTTTCTTTCTTTCTTCTTCCTTTCTTCTTTCTTTCTTCTTTCTTACTTCTTTCTTTCTTGTTTCTTTCTTCTTTCTTTCTTTCTTCTTCCTTTCTTCTTTGTTTCTTCTTTCTTTCTTCTTTCTTTCTTCTTTCTTTCTTCTTTCTTTCTTTCTTCTTTCTTTCTTCTTTCTTTCTTTCTTCTTTCTTTCTTCTTTCTTCTTTCTTTCTTACTTCTTTCTTCCTTCTTCCTTTCTTCTTTCTTTCCTCTTTCTTTCTCTCTTCTTTCTTTCTTCTTTCTTTCTTATGTCTTTCTTCTTTCTTCTTTCTTCTTTGTTCTTTATTTCCTCTTTCTTCTTTCTCTCTTCTTTCTTTCTTTCTTCTTTCTTTCTTCTTTCTTCTTTCTTTCTTACTTCTTTCTTCTTTCTTCCTTTCTTCTTTCTTTCCTCTTTCTTTCTCTCTTCTTTCTTTCTTCTTTCTTTCTTATGTCTTTCTTCTTTCTTTCTTTCTTCTGTCTTTCTTCTCTTTCTTTCTTCTTTCTTTCTTCTTCCTTTCTTACTTCTTTCTTTCTTCTTTCTTTCTTTCTTCTTTCTTTCTTCGTTCTTTCTTTCTTCTTTCTTTCTTCTTTCTTCTTTCTTTCTTACTTCTTTATTCCTTCTTCCTTTCTTCTTTCTTTCCTCTTTCTTTCTCTCTTCTTTCTTTCTTCTTTCTTTCCTACTTCTTTCTTACTTCTTTCTTTCTTCTTTCTTTCTTCTTTCTTTCTTCTTTCTTTCTTCTTTCTTTCTTCTTTCTTTCTTACTTCTTTATTACTTCTTTCTTTATTCTTTCTTTCTTCTTTCTTTCTTTCTTCTTTCTTTCTTCATTCTTTCTTTCTTCTTTCTTTCTTCCTTCTTTCTTACTTCTTTCTTGTTTCTTTCTTCTTTCTTTCTTCTTTCCTTCTTTCTTCTTGCATTCTTCTTTCTTTCTTCTTTCATTCTTCTTTCTTTATTCTTATTCCTTTCTTCTTTCGTTCTTCTTTCTTTCTTCTTTCATTCTTCTTCCTTTCTTCTTCCTTTCTGACTTCTTTCTTTCTTCTTTCTTTCTTCTTTCTTTCATTCTTTCTTCTTTCTTTCTTCTTTCATTCTTCTTTCTTTATTCTTATTTCTTTCTTCTTTCGTTCTTCTTTCTTTCTTCTTCCTTACTTCTTTCTTTCTTTTTTCTTTCTTTCTTTCTTCTTCCTTTCTTCTTTCTTTCTTCTTTCTTTCTTTCTTCTTTCTTTATTCTTATTCCTTTCTTCTTTCCTTCTTCTTTCTTTCTTCTTTCTTTCTTTCTTCTTTCTTTCTTCTTTCTTTCTTCTTTCTTTCTTTCTTCTTTCTTTCTTCTTCATTTCTTACTTTTTTCTTTCTTCTTTCTTTCTTTCTTCTTTCTTTCTACTTTCCTTCTTACTTCTTTCATTCTTCTTTCTTTCTTCTTTCATTCTTCTTTCTTTATTCTTATTTCTTTCTTCTTTTGTTCTTCTTTCTTTCTTTCTTTCTTCTTTCTTTCTTCTTCTTTCTTTCTTCTTTCTTTCTTCTTCCTTTCTTACTTCTTTCTTTCTTCTTTCTTTCTTTCTTCTTTCTTTCTTCATACTTTCTTTCTTCTTTCTTTCTTCTTTCTTAATTCTTTCTTCTTTCTATCTTCTTTCTTTCTTCTTTCATTCTTTCTTCTTCCTTTCTTACTTATTTCTTTCTTCTTTCTTTCTCTCTTCTCTCTTTCTTCTTTCCTTCTTTCTTCTTTCATTCTTCTATCTTCTTTGATTCTTCTTTCTTTATTCTTATTTCTTTCTTCTTTCGTTCTTCTTTCCTTCTTTCTTTCTTCTTCCTTTCTTCATGCTTACTTACTTCTTTCTTTCTTCTTTCTTTCTTCTTTCTTTCTTCTTTCTTTCTTCTTCCTTTCTTACTTTTTTCTTTCTTTCTTCTTTCTTTCTACTTTCCTTCTTTCTTCTTTCATTCTTCTTTCTTTCTTCTTTCATTCTTCTTTCTTTATTCTTATTTCTTTCTTCTTTTGTTCTTCTTTCTTTCTTTCTTTCTTCTTTCTTTCTTCTTTCTTTCTTTCTTCTTTCTTTCTTCTTCCTTTCTTACTTCTTTCTTTCTTCTTTCTTTCTTTCTTCTTTCTTTCTTCTTTCTTTCTTTCTTCTTTCTTTCTTTCTTTCTTCTTTCTTTCTTCTTTCTTCTTTCTTTCTTACTTCTTTCTTCCTTCTTCCTTTCTTCTTTCTTTCCTCTTTCTTTCTCTCTTCTTTCTTTCTTCTTTCTTTCTTATGTCTTTCTTATTTCTTCTTTCTTCTTTGTTCTTTATTTCCTCTTTCTTCTTTCTCTCTTCTTTCTTTCTTTCTTCTTTCTTTCTTCTTTCTTCTTTCTTTCTTACTTCTTTCTTCTTTCTTCCTTTCTTCTTTCTTTCCTCTTTCTTTCTCTCTTCTTTCTTTCTTCTTTCTTTCTTATGTCTTTCTTCTTTCTTTCTTTCTTCTTTCTTTCTTTCTTCTTCCTTACTTCTTTCTTTCTTCTTTCTTACTTCTTTCTTTCTTGTTTCTTTCTTCTTTCTTTCTTTCTTCTTCCTTTCTTCTTTGTTTCTTCTTTCTTTCTTCTTTCTTTCTTCTTTCTTTCTTCTTTCTTTCTTCATTCTTTCTTCTTTCTTACCTCTTTCTTCTTTCTTTCTTCTTTCTTTCTTATTTCTTTCTTTCTTCTTTCTTTCTTTCTTACTTCTTTCTTCTTTATTCTTTCTTTCTTATTTTTCTTCTTTCTTTCTTTCTTCTTTCTTTCTTCTTTCTTACTTCTTTTTTCTTTCTTTCTTCTTTCTTTCTTCTTTCTTTCTTCTTTCTTTCTTCGTTCTTTCTTCTTTCTTTCTTCTTTCTTCTTTCTTTCTTCTTTCTTTCTTATTTCTTTCTTTCTTCTTTCTTTCTTTCTTACTTCTTTCTTCTTTCTTCTTTCTTTCTTATTTTTCTTCTTTCTTTGTTTCTTCTTTCTTTCTTTCTTCTTTCTTTCTTTCTTCTTTCTTACTTCTTTTTTCTTTCTTTCTTATTTCTTTATTCTTTCTTTCTTTCTTCTTTCATTCTTCTTTCTTTCTTCTTTCTTCTTTCTTTCTTTATTCTTATTTCTTTCTTATTTCTTTCTTCTTTCTTTCTTATTTCTTTATTCTTTCTTTCTTTCTTTTTTCTTACTTCTTTCTTTGTTTCTTCTTTCTTTCATACTTCTTTCTTTCTTTTTTCTTTCTTTCTTCTTTCTTTCTTTTTTCTTACTTCTTACTTTCTACTTTCTTTCTTCTTTCTTCTTTCTTTCTTCTTTCTTTCTTCTTTCTTTCTTCTTTCTTCTTTCTTACTTCTTTCTTCTTTCTCCTTTCTTTCTTACTTCTTTCTTACTTCTTTCTTTATTCTTTCTTTCTTCTTTCTTTCTTTCTTCTTTTTTTCTTCATTCTTTCTTTCTTCTTTCTTTCTTCCTTCTTTCTTACTTCTTTCTTGTTTCTTTCTTCCTTCTTTCTTCTTTCATTCTTCTTTCTTTCTTCTTTCATTCTTCTTTCTTTATTTTTAATTCTTTCTTCTTTCGTTCTTCTTTCTTTCTTCTACCTTTCTTCCTCCTTTCTGACTTCTTTCTTTCTTCTTTCTTTCTTCTTTCTTTCATTCTTTCTTACTTCTTTCTTCTTTCTTTCTTCTTTCTTTCTTTCTTTCTTCTTTCTTTCTTCTTCCTTTCTTACTTTTTTCTTTCTTCTTTCTTTCTTCTTTCTTTCTTCTTTCCATCTTTCTTCTTTCATTCTTCTTTCTTTCTTCTTTCTTACTTCTTTCTTACTTGTTTCTTACTTCTTTCTTACTTCTTCCTTTCTGACTTCTTTCTTTCTTCTTTCTTTCTTTCTTCATTCTTTCTTTCTTCTTTCTTTCTTTCTTCTTTCTTTCTTTCTTTCTTCAAACTTTCTTCTTTCTTTCTTCTTTCTTTCTTACTTTTTTCTTTCTTTCTTCTTCCTTTCTTACTTCTTTCTTTTTTCTTTCTTTCTTTCTTCTTTCTTTCTCCTTTGTTTCTTTCTTCTTTCTTTCTTCTTTCTTACTTCTTTCTTACTTCTTTCTTACTTCTTTCTTTCTTCTTTGTTTCTTACTTCTTTCTTTCTTCTTTCTTCCTTTCTTCTGTCTTTCTTCTTTCTTTCTTTCTACTTTCTTTCTTTCTTCATTCTTTCTTTCTTCTTTCTTTCTTTCTTCTTTCTCTCTTTCTTTCTTCATTCTTTCTTCTTTCTTTCTTCTTTCTTACTTCTTTCTTTCTCCTTTCTGTCTTCTTTCTTACTTTTCCTTTCTTCATTCTTACTTACTTCTTTCTTTATTCTTTCTTCTTTCTTTCTTTCTTTCTTTCTTCTTTCTTTCTTCTTTCGTTCCTCTATCTTTCTTTCTTTCTTCTTCCTTTCTTTCTTCTTTCTTTCTTCTTTCTTTCTTTCTTTCTTCTTTCATTCTTCTTTCTTTCTTTTTTCTTTCTTCTTTCGTTCTTCCTTCTTTCTTTCTTACTTCTTTCTTTCTTCTTTCTGTCTTCTTTCTTACTTTTTTCTTTCTTCTTTCTTTCTTCTTTCTTTCTTTCTTTTGTCTTTCATACTTCTTTCTTTCTTCTTTCTTCTTCTTTCTTTCTTCTTTTCTTACTTCTTTCTTTCATTTTTCTTTCTTGCTTCTTTCTTAATTCTTTCTTTCTTCTTTCTTTCTTCTCTCTTTCTTTTTCTTTCTTTCTTTTTTCTTCTTTCTTTCTTCTTTCTTTCTCACTTCTTTCTTAATTCTTTCTTTCTTCTTACTTTTTTCTTTCTTTCTTCTTTATTTCTTCTTTCTTCTATCTTTCTTCTTTCTTTCTTTCTTCTTTCTTTCTTCTTTGTTCTTTATTTCTTCTTTCTTCTTTCTTTCTTCTTTCTTTCTTTCTTCTTTCCTTCTTATTTCTTTCTTTCTTCTTTCTTAACACTTTCTTCTTTCTTTCTTCTTTCTTTCTTATTTCTTTCCTTCTTCTTTCTTTCTTTCTTACTTCTTTCTTCTTTCTTTCTTCTTTCTTTCTTATTTCTTTGTTCTTTCTTTCTTTCTTCTTTCTTTCTTTCTTCTTTCTTAATTCTTTTTTCTTTCTTTCTTCTTTCTTTATTCTTTCTTTCTTTCTTCTTTCATTCTTCTTTCTTTCTTCTTTCTTATTTCTTTCTTTATTCTTATTTCTTTCTTATTTCTTTCTTCTTTCTTTTTTCTTTCTTTCTTCTTTCTTTCTTTTTTCTTACTTCTTACTTTCTACTTTCTTTCTTCTTTCTTCTTTCTTTCTTCTTTCTTTCTTCTTTCTTTCTTCTTTCTTTCTTCTTTCTTACTTCTTTCTTCTTTCTTCTTTCTTTCTTTCGTCTTTCTTTCTTCTTTCTTTCTTTCTTTTTTCTTTCTTCTTCCTTTCTTTATTCTTTCTTTCTTCTTTCTTTATTCTTTCTTTCTTCTTTCTTTCTTTCTTCTTTTTTTCTTCATTCTTTCTTTCTTCTTTCTTTCTTCCTTCTTTCTTACTTCTTTCTTGTTTCTTTCTTCCTTCTTTCTTCTTTCATTCTTCTTTCTTTCTTCTTTCATTCTTCTTTCTTTATTCTTAATTCTTTCTTCTTTCTTTCTTCTTTCTTTCTTTCTTTCTTCTTTCTTTCTTCTTCCTTTCTTACTTTTTTCTTTCTTCTTTCTTTCTTCTTTCTTTCTTCTTTCCTTCTTTCTTCTTTCATTCTTCTTTCTTTCTTCTTTCATTCTTCTTTCTTTATTCTTATTTCTTTCTTCTTTCGTTCTTCTTTCTTTCTTTCTTCTTCCTTACTTCTTTCTTACTTCTTTCTTTCTTCTTTCTTTCTTTCTTCTTTCTTTCTTATTTCTTACTTCTTTCTTACTTCTTTCTTACTTCTTTCTTTCTTCTTTCTTCCTTTCTTCTGTCTTTCTTCTTTCTTTCTTTCTACTTTCTTTCTTTCATCATTCTTTCTTTCTTCTTTCTTTCTTTCTTTCTTCTTTCTTTCTTTCTTTCTTCATTCTTTCTTCTTTCTTTCTTCTTTCTTACTTCTTTCTTTCTTTCTTTCTTCTTTCTTTCTTCTTTCTTTCTTCTTCCTTTCTTTCTTTCTTCTTTCTTTCTTCTTCCTTTCTTGCTTCTTTCTTTCTTCACTCTTTCTTACTTCTTTCTTTCTTCTTTGTTTCTTACTTCTTTCTTTCTTCTTTCTTTCTTCTTTCTTACTTCTTTCTTACTTCTTTCTTACTTCTTTCTTTCTTCTTTCTTTCTTACTTCTTTCTTTCTTCTTTCTTTCTTCTTTCTTACTTCTTTCTTACTTCTTTCTTCTTTCTTTCTTACTTCTTTCTTTCTTCTTTCTTTCTTTCTTTCTTATTTCTTTCTTCTCTTTCTTTCTTCTTTCTTTCTTTCTTCTTTATTTCTTCTTTCTTTATTCGTTCTTTCTTCTTTATTTCTTATTTATTTCTTTCTTTTTTCTTTCTTTCTTTCCTGTGTCTTTCTTCTCTTTCTTTCTTCTTTCTTTCTTTCCTCTTTTTTTCTTCTTTCTTTCTTTTTTCTTTCTACTTTTTTTCATCTTTCTATCTTCTTTCTTTCTCCTCTCTTACTTCTTTCTTTCTTCTTTCTGTCTTCTTTCTTTCTTCCTTTTCTTTCTTTCTTATTTCTTTCTTATCTTTCTTTCTTCTTTCTTTCTTTCTTCTTTATTACTTCTTTCTTTCTTCTTTCTTTCTTCTTTTTTTCTTCTTTCTTTCTTCTTTCCTTCTTTCTTCTTTCTTTCTTCTTTCTTTCTTTCTTTTTCTTTCTTCTTTCATTCTTCTTTCTTTCTTTCTTCTTTCTTTCTTCTTCCTTTCTTACTTCTTTCTTTCTTCTTTCTTTCTTTCTTTCTTCTTTCTTTCTTCTTTCTTCCTTTCTTCTTTCTTTCTTCTTTCTTTCTTCTCTTTCTTTCTTCTTTCTTTCTTTCTTCTTTATTTCTTCTTTCTTTCTTCTTTCTTTCTTATTTCTTACTTCTTTCTTTCTTCTTTCTTTCTACTTTCTTTCTTCTTCCTTTCTTCTTTCTTTCTTCTTTTTTTCTTCTTACTTCTTTCTTTCTTATTTCTTTCTTCTTTCTTTCTTTTTTTTTGCTTCTTTCTTTCTACTTTCTTTCTTTCTTCTTCCTTTCTTCTTTCTTTCTTCTTTCTTTCTTCTTTCTTTCTTCTTTCTTTCTCCTTTCTTTCTTCCTTCTTTCTTCTTTCTTACTTCTTTCTTTCTTTCTTCTTTCTTTCTTCTTTCTTTCCTCTTTTTTTCTTTCCTCTTTCTTTCTTTCTTCTTCCTTTCTTACTTCTTTCTTACTTCTTTCTTTCTTTCTTCTTTCTTTCTTCTTTCTTTCTTTCTTCTTTCTTTCTTCTTTCTTTCTTCTCTTTCTTTCTTCTTTCTTTCTTTCTTCTTTATTTCTTCTTTCTTTCTTCTTTCTTTCTTCTTTCTTTCTCCTTTCTGTCTTTTTTCTTACTTCTTATTTTCTTTTTTCTTTCTTCTTTCTTTCTTCTTTCTTTCTTTCTTTTTCTTTCTTCTTTCTTTCTTTCTTCTTTCTTTCTTCTTTCTTTCTTTCTACTTTCTTTCTTTCTTCATTCTTTCTTTCTTCTTTCTTTCTTTCTTCTTTCTTTCTTTCTTCATTCTTTCTTCTTTCTTTCTTCTTTCTTACTTCTTTCTTTCTCCTTTCTGTCTTCTTTCTTATTTCTTCCTTTCTTCATTCTTACTTACTTCTTTCTTTCTTCTTTCTTTCTTCTTTCTTTCTTTCTTTCTTTCTTCTTTCTTTCTTAATTCTTTCTTATTTCTTTCTTTCTTCTTTCTTTCTTAATTCTTTCTTTCTTCTTTCTTCTTTCTTCTTTCTTTCTTCTTTCTTTCTTCTTTCTTTCTTACTACTTTCTTTCTTTCTTCTTTCTTTCGTTCTTCTTTCTTTCTTCTTTTTTCTTCTTCCTTCCTTCATTCCTTCTTACTACTTTCTTTCTTCTTTCTTCTTTCTTTCTTTCTTCTTTATTTCTTCTTTCTTTTTACTTTCTTTCTTTTTTCTTTCAACTTTTTTTCTTGTTTCTTCTTTCTTTCTTTATTACTTCTTTCTTTCTTCTTTCTGTCTTCTTTCTCACTTCTTTCTTTCTTTCTTCTTTCTTAATTCTTTCTTAATTCTTTCTTTCTTCTTTCATTCTTCTTTCTTTCTTCTTCCTTTCTTCATTCTTTCTTACTTCTTTCTTTCTTCTTTCTTTCTACTTTCTTTCTTATTTATACTTCTTTCTTTCTTCTTTTTGTCTTCTTTCTTACTTCTTTCTTTTTTCTTTCTTCTTTCTCTCTTCTTTCTTTCTTCTTTCTTTCTTCTTTCTTTCTTTCTTCTTTATTTCTTCTTTCTTTCTTCTTTCTTTATTCATTCTTTCCTTCTTCTTTCTTTCTTCTTCCTTTCTTCTTTCTTTCTTCTTTTTTTCTTTCTTTCTTCTTTCTTTATTCTTTCTTTATTCTTTCTTCTTATTTTCCTTCTTATGTCTTTCTTCTTTCTTTCTTCTTTCTTCCTTCCTTCTTTCTTTCTTTCTTCTTTGTTTGTTTCTTCTTTCTTTCCTTCTTTCTTCTTTCTTTCTTTCTTCTTTCTTTCCTTCTTCTTTCTTTCTTCTTTCTTTCTTCTTATTTTCTTTCTTCTTTCTTTCTTCTTTCTTTCTTCTTTCTTCCTTCTTTCTTTCTTCATTTTTGCTTCTTTCTTTCTTTCTACTTTTTTTCTTTCTTCTTTCTTTCTTCTTCCTTTTTGCTTTATTTCTTCTTTCTTTCTTTCTTCTTTCTTTCTTCTTTCTTTCTTATTTCTTACTTCTTTCTTTCTTCTTTCTTTCTACTTTCTTTCTTCTTCCTTTCTTCTTTCTTTCTTCTTTTTTTCTTCTTACTTCTTTCTTTCTAATTTCTTTCTTCTTTCTTTCTTTTTTTTTGCTTCTTTCTTTCTACTTTCTTTCTTTCTTCTTCCTTTCTTCTTTCTTTCTTCTTTCTTTCTTCTTTCTTTCTTCTTTCTTTCTCCTTTCTTTCTTCCTTCTTTCTTCTTTCTTACTTCTTTCTTTCTTTCTTCTTTCTTTCTTCTTTCTTTCCTCTTTTTTTCTTTCCTCTTTCTTTCTTTCTACTTTCTTTCTTACTTCTTTCTTTCTTCTTCCTTTCTTCTTTCTTTCTTCTTTCTTTCTTTCTTCTTTCTTATTCTTTTTTTCTTCTTTCTTTCTTCTTTCTTTCTTTCTTTCGTCTTTCTTTCTTCTTTCTTTCTCTCTTTTTTCTTTCTTCTTTCTTTCTTTATTCTTTCTTTCTTTCTTCTTTCTTTCTTCTTTCTTTCTTCTTTCTTCTTTCTTTCTTTCTCCTTTATTTCTTTTTTCTTTCTTCTTTCTTTATTCTTTCTTTCTTTATTCTTTCTTTCTTTCTTTCTTTCTTTCTTCTTTCTTTTTTCTTTCTTTCCTCTTTCTATCTTTCTTTCTTCTTTCTTTCTTCTTCCTTTCTTACTTCTTTCTTCCTTCTTCCTTTCTTCTTTCTTTCTTACTTCTTTTTAGTTCTTTCTTACTTCTTTCTTTCTTCTTCCTTTATTATTTCTTTCTTTCTTCTTTGTTTCTTTCTTCTTTCTTTCTTTCTTCTTTCTTACTTCTTTCTTCTTTCTTTCTTCTTTCTTTCATCTTTCTTTCTTTCTTCTTTCTCTCTTTCTTCTTTCTTTCTTTCTTTCTTCTTACTTTCTTTCTTTTTTCTCTCTTCTTTCCTTCTTCTTTCTTTCTTCTTTCTTTCTTCTTTCTTACTTGTTTCTTACTTGTTTCTTACTTCTTTCTTACTTCTTTTTTTCTTCATTCTTTCTTCTTTCTTTCTTTCTTTCTTCTTTCTTTCGTTCTTCTTTCTTTCTTCTTTCTTTCTTCTTTTTTCTTTCTTCTTACTCTCCTCTTTCTTTGTTCTTTCTATCTTCCTTCTTTCTTTCTTTATTCTTTCTTCTTTCTTTCTTCTTATTTTCTTTCTTCTTTCTTTCTTCTTTCTTTCTTCTTTCTTTCTTTCTTTTTTCTTTCTTTTTTCTTTCTTCTTTCTTTCTTCTTTCTTTCTTCTTTCTTTCTTTCTTCTTTCTTTCTTCTTTCTTTCTTTCTTCTTACTCTCCTCTTTCTTTGTTCTTTCTATCTTCCTTCTTTCTTTCTTTATTCTTTCTTCTTTCTTTCTTCTTATTTTCTTTCTTCTTTCTTTCTTCTTTCTTTCTTCTTTCTTTCTTTCTTTTTTCTTTCTTCTTTCTTTCTTCTTTCTTTCTTCTTTCTTTCTTTCTTCTTTCTTTCTTCTTTCTTTCTTTCTTCTTTCTTACCTCTTTCTTTCTTCTTTCTTTCTTTCTTCTTTTTTCCTTTCTTCTTTCTTCTTTCTTCTTTCTTTCTTTATTCTTTCTTTCTTTCTTCTTCTTTCTATTTTCTTTCTTCTTTCTTTCTTCTTTCTTTCTTTCTTCTTTCTTTCTTCTTTCTTTCTTTCTTTTTTCTTTCTTCTTTCTTTCTTCTTTCTTTCTTTCTTCTTTCTTTCTTTCTTCTTTCTTTCTTCTTTCTTGCTTCTTTCTTTCTTCTTTCTTCTTTCTTTCTTTCTCCTTTCTTTCTTCTTTCTTCATTCTTTCTTTCTTCTTTCTTCTTTATTTCTTTCTCCTTTCTTTCTTCTTTCTTACTTCTTTCTTAATTCTTTCTTTCTTTTTTCTTTCTTTCTTCTTTCATTCTTTCTTCTTTCTTTCTTCTTTCTTTCTTCTTTCTTTCTTTCTTCTTACTTTCCTCTTTCTTCATTCTTTTTTCTTCTTTCTTTCTTCTTTCTTTCTTCCTTCTTTCTTTCTTTATTCTTTCTTCCTTTCTTTTTTCTTTTTTTCTTTCTTCTTTCTTCTTTATTCTTTCTTTCTTTCTCCTTTCTTTCTTCTTTCTTTCTTTTTTCTTTCTTTCTTCTTCCTTTCCTCTTTCTTTCTTATTTCTTTCTTCTTTCCTTCTTTCTTCTATTTTTCTTGTTTCTTTCTTTCTCCTTTCATTCCTCTTTCTTTCTTCATTCTTTCTTCTTTCTTTCTTCTTTCTTTCTTTCTTCTTTCTTTCTTCTTTCTTTCTTCCTTCTTTCTTTCTTTATTCTTTCTTCCTTTCTTTTTTCTTTTTTTCTTTCTTCTTTCTTCTTTCTTTCTTTCTCCTTTATTTCTTCTTTCTTTCTTTTTTCTTTCTTTCTTCTTTCTTTCCTCTTTCTTTCTTATTTCTTTCTTCTTTCCTTCTTTCTTCTATTTATTTTCTTGTTCTTTCTTTCTCCTTTCATTCCTCTTTCTTTCTTCATTCTTTCTTCTTTCTTTCTTCTTTTCTTTCTTTCTTCTTTTTTCTTCTTTCTTTCTTCTTTTTTCCATTCTTCTTTCTTTCTTTCTCCCTTCTTTCTTCTTTCTTTCCTCTTTCTTTATTCTTTCTTTTTTCTTTCTTCTTTCTTTCTTTCTTCTTTCTTTCTTTCTTCTTTTTTTTTCTTCTTTCTTTCTTTCTTCTATCTTTCTTTTTCTTTCTGCTTTCTTTCTTTCTTCTTTTTTCTTCTTTCTTTCTTTTTTCTTCCTCTTTCTTCTCTTTCTTTCTTTCTTCTTTCTACATCTTTCTTTCTTTTTTCTTTGTTTCTTTCTCCATTCTTTCTTCTTCTTACTTCTTTCTTTCTTCCTTCTTTCTTTCTTTTTTCTTTCTTTCTTTTTCTTTCTGCTTTCTTTTTCTTTTCTTTTCTTTCTTTCTTTCTTCTTTCTTCTTTCTTTCTTCTTTCTTTCTCTTTCTGCTTTCTTTCTTCTTTTTTTCTTCTTTCTTTCTTTCTTCTTTCTTTCTTCTTTCTTCTTTCTTTCTTTTTCTTATTCTTCTTCTTCTTCCTTCTTTCTTTCTTCCTTCTTTCTTTCTTCTTCTTTCTTTCTCTTTCTTCTTTATTCTTTCTTTCCTCTTTCTTCTTTCTTTCTTTCTCCTTTCTTTCTTCTTTCTTTCTTCTTTCTTTCTTTCTTTCTTCTTTCTTTCCTCTTTCTTCCTATTCTTTCTTCTCTTTCTTCTTTCTTTCTTCTCCTTTCTTTCTTCTTTCTTTCTTCTTTCTTTCTTTCTTTCTTCTTTCTTTCCTCTTTCTTTCTTCTTTCTTTCTTCTTTTTTCTACTTTCTTTCTTTCTTCTTTCTTTCTTTTTATTTCTGCTTTCTTTCTTTCTTCATTTTCCTTCTTTCTTTCTTTCTTCTATCTTCTTTCCTTCTTTCTTTCTTCTTTCTTTCTTCTTTCTTTCTTTCTTTCTTCTTTCTTCCTTTCTTTCTTTCTTTCTTCTTTCTTTCTTTCTTTTTTCTTTCTTCTTTCTTTCTTCTTTCTTTCTTTATTCTTTCTTTCTTTCTTCTTTTTTTCTTCTTTCTTTCTTTCTCTCCTTTCTTTCTTCTTTCTTTCTTCTTTCTCTTTCTTTCTTTCTTTCTCCTTTCTTTTTCTTTCTTTCTTCTTTCTTCTTTCTTTCTTCTTTCTTTCTTTTTCTTTCTGCTTTCTTTCATTCTTCTTTTTTCTTCTTTCTTTCTTTCTCCTTTCATTCTTCTTTCTTTCTTCATTCTTTCTTTCTTTCTTCTTTCTTTCTTCTTTCTTTCTTTCTTTTTCTTTCTTCTTTCTTTCTTCTTTCTTCTTTCTTTCTTTCTTCTTTCTTTCTTCTTTCTTTCTTTCTTTTTTCTTTCTTCTTTCTTTCTTCTTTCTTTCTTTCTTCTTTCTTTCTTCTTTATTCTACTTTCTTTCTTTCTTCTTTCTTTCTTTTTATTTCTGCTTTCTTTCTTTCTTCTTTCTTTCTATCTTTCTTTAATTCTTTCTTCTTCTTTCTTTCTATCTTTCTTTCTTCTTTCTTTGTTCTTTCTTCCTTTCTTTCTTCTTTCTTTCTTCTTTCTTTCTTACTTCTTTCTTGCTTCTTTCTTATTCTTTCTTTCTTCTTTCTTTCTTCTTTCTTATTTCTTTCTTACTTCTTTCTTACTTCTTTCTTACTTCTTTCTTTCTTACTTCTTTTTTCTTCTTCCTTTATTCTTTCTTTCTTTCTTCTTTGTTTCTTTCTTCTTTCTTTCTTTCTCCTTTCTTCTTCTTTCTTTCTTCTTTCTTCCTTCTTTCTTCTTTCTTTCTTAGTTACTTGTTTCTTATTTGTTTTTTACTTCTTTTGTTCTTCTTTCTTTCATTCTTTCTTTCTTCTTTCTTTCTTCTTTCTTTATTTCTTCTTTCCTTCTTCTTTCTTCCTTCTTTCTTTCTCTTTCTTCTTCTTTCTTTCTTTCTTCTTTCTTACTTCTTTCTTCCTTCTTTCTTTCTTCTTTCTTTCTTCTTTCTTTCTTACTTCTTTTCTTTCTTCTTTCTTCTTCCTTTCGTTCTTCTTTCTTTCTTCTTTCTTTCTTTCTTGTTTCTTTCTTCTTTCTTACTTCTTTCTTTCTTTCTTCTTTCTTTCTTCTTAATTTCTTCTCTCTTACTTCTTATTTTCTTTCTTCTTTCTTTCTTCTTTCTTTCTTCTTTCTTTCTTCTTTCTTTCTTCTTTCTTTCTTCTTTCTTTCTTTCTACTTTCTTTCTTTCTTCATTCTTTCTTTCTTCTTTCTTTCTTTCTTCTTTCTTTCTTTCTTTCTTTCTTCTTCTTCTTCTTTCTTCTTTCTTACTTATTTCTTACTTCTTTCTTTCTCCTTTCTGTCTTCTTTCTTACTTTTCCTTTCTTCATTCTTACTTACTTCTTTCTTTCTTCTTTCTCTCTTCTTTCTTTCTTTCTTTCTTCTTTCATTCTTCTTTATTTCTTTTTTCTTTCTTCTTTCGTTCTTCATTCTTTCTTTCTTACTTCTTTCTTTCTTCTTTCTGTCTTCTTTCTTACTTTTTTCTTTCTTCTTTCTTTCTTCTTTCTTGCTTTCTTTTTTCTTTCATACTTCTTTCTTTCTTCTTTCTTCTTCTTCTTTCTTCTCTTTTTGCTTCTTTCTTTCTTTCTTCTTTCTTCTTTCTTCTTCTTCTTTCTTCTTTCTTTCTTTCTTACTTCTTTCTTACTTCTTTCTTACTTCTTCTTTCTTAATTCTTTCTTTCTTCTTCCTTTCTTTCTTCTTTCTTTCTTCTTTCTCTTTCTGCTTTCTTCTTTCTTTCTTCTTTCATTCTTTCTTCTTCTTCTTTCTTCTTGTTTCTTTCTTTCTTCTTTCCTTTCTTTATTTTTTCTTACTTTCTTTCTTCTTTCTTCTTCTTCCTTCTTTCATTCTTTCCTCTTCTTCCGTTCTTTCTTTCTTCTTTCTTTCTTCTTTCTTTCTTTCTTTCTTCATACATTCTTTCTTGTTTCTTTCTTTCTTCTTTCATTCTTTATTTCTTTCTTTAATTCTTGTTTCTTACTTCTTTCTTTCTTCTTTCTGTCTTCTTTCTTTCTTCTTTCTTTCTTTCTTCTTTCCTTCTTTTTTCTTTCTTATTTCTTTATTTTTCTTTCTTCTCTCTTTCTTTCTTCTTTCTTTCTCACTTCTTTCTTACTTCTTTCTTTCTTTCTTCTTTCTTTCTTACTTCTTTCTTTCTTCTTTCATTCTTTATTTCTTTCTTTCTTTCTTTTTATTTCTTCTTTCTTTCTTCTTTCTTTCTTCTCTCTTTCTTACTTCTTTCCTCTTTCTTTCTTTCTTTTTTCTTTCTTCTTTCTTTCTTCTTACTTTCTTCTTTTTTTCTTTCTTTATTTCTTCTTTCTTCCTTCTTTCTTTTTTCTTTATTTCTTTCTTCTTTATTTCTTCTTTCTTTCTTCTTTGAAGAAAGTAAGAATAAAGACAGAAAGAAGAAAGAAATAAGGAAAAAAGAAAGAAGAAAGAAAGAAGAAAGTAAGAATGAAAGAAGAAAGAAAGAAGAAAGAAGAAAGAAGAAAGAAGAAAGAATAAGAAAGGAAGGAAGAAGAAAGAAAAGAAGAAAGAAGAAGAAAGAGGAAAGAAAGAAAAAAGAACAAAGAAAGAAAGAAGAAAGAAAGAAGGAAGAAAGAAGAAAGAAAGAAGAAAGAAAGAAGAAAGAAGAGAAAGAAAGAAGAAAGAAAGAAAGAAGTAAGAAAGAATTAAGAAAAAATTAAGAAAGTAGGAAGAAAGAAAGAAGAAAGAAAGAAAGAAGAAAGAAAGAAGAAAGAAAGAAGTAAGAAAGATAGAAGAAGGAAGTAAGAAAGAAAAAAAGAAAGAAAGAAGAGAGAAAAAAGAAGAAAAAAAAAGAAAGAAAGAAGAAAGAAAGAAAGAAGAAAGAAAGAAGAAAGACAGAAGAAAGAAAGAAAGAAGAAAGAAGTAAGAAGAAAGAAGAAAGAAAGAAGAAAGAAAGAAGAAAGAAGAAAGATAGAAGACAGAAGTAAGAAGAAAGAAGAAAGAAAGAATAAAGAAGAAGAAAGAAAGAAGAAAGAAAGAAGAAAGAAAGAAGTAAGAAAGAAGTAAGAAAGAAAGAAGAAAGAAGGAAGAAAGAAAGAAAGAAGAAGTAAGAAAGAAGTAGAAAGAAGTTAGAAAGAAGTAAGAAAGAAAGAAGAAAGAAAGAAGAAAGAAAGAAGAAAGAAAAGAGGAAGAAAAAGAAAGAAGAAGAAAGAAGGAATAAAGAAAGAAAGAAGAAAGAAATAAGAAGAAGAAAGAAGAAGAAAAGAAAAAGAAAGAAGAAAGAAAGAAGAAAGAAAGAAGAAGAAAGAAGAAAGAAAGAAAGAAAGAAAGAAAGAAAGAAAGAAAGAAAGAAAGAAGAAAGAAATAAGACAGAAAGAAAGAAGAAAGAAAAAGAAAGAAGAAAGAAAGAAAGAAGAAAGAAAGAAGAGAGAAGGAAGAAAGAAAGAAGAAGAAAAAGAAGAAAGAAAGAAATAAAGAATGAAAGAAGAAAGAAAGAAGTAAGAAAGAAAGAAGAAAGACAGAAAGAAGTAAGAAAGAAGTAAGAAAGAAAGAAGAAAGAAAGAAAGAAGAAAGAAAGAAGAAGACAGAAGAAAGAAAGAAAGAAGAAAGAAAGAAGAAAGAAAGAAGAGAGAAAGAAAGAAAAGTAAGAAAGAAGTAAGAAAGAAGTTAGAAAGAGTAAGAAAGAAAGAAGAAAGAAAGAAGAAAGAAAGAATAAAGAAGAAAGAAAGAAGAAAGAAAGAAGAAAGAAAGAAGTAAGAAAGATAGAAGAAGAAGTAAGAAAGAAAAAAAGAAAGAAAGAGCAAAGAAAGAACGAAGAAAGAAAGGAGAAAGAAAGAAGAAAGAAAAAAAGAAGAAAAAAAAAGAAAGAAAGAAGAAAGAAAGAAAGAAGAAAGAAAGAAGAAAGACAGAAGAAAGAAAGAAAGAAGAAAGAAGTAAGAAAGAAAGAGAAAGAAAGAAGGAAGAAAGAAAGAAGAAAGAAAGAAAGAAAGAAGAAAGAAAGAAGAAAGAAAGAAAGAAGAAAGAAGAAAGAAAGAAAGAAAGAAGAAGAAAGAAGAGAGAAGGAAGAAAGAAAGAAGAAAGAAAAAAGAAAGAAAGAAAGAAATAAAGAATGAAAGAAGAAAGAAAGAAGAAAGAAAGAAGAAAGAAAAAAAGAAAAAAAAAGAAAGAAAGAAGAAAGAAAGAAGAAAGAAAGAAGAAAGACAGAAGAAAGAAAGAAAGAAGAAAGAAGTAAGAAAGAAAGAAGAAAGAAAGAAGAAAGAAAGAAGAAAGAAAGAAGAAAGAAGAAGATAGAAGACAGAAGTAAGAAAGAAAGAAGAAAGAAAGAAGTAAGAAAGAAGTAAGAAAGAAAGAAGAAAGAAAGAAGAGAGAAAGAAAGAAAAGTAAGAAGAAGTAATAAGAAGTTAGAAAGAAGTAAGAAAGAAAGAAGAAAGAAAGAAGAAAGAAAGATAAAAGAAGAAAGAAAGAAGAAAGAAAGAGAAAGAAAGAAGAAAGAAAGAAAGAACAAAGAAGGAACAAAGAAAGAAAGGAGAAAGAGGAAAGAAAAAGAAAGAAAGAAGAAAAAAAGAAGAAAGAGAGAAGAAAGAGGAAAGAAGAAGAAAGAAAAGAAAGAAAAAGTAAGAAAGAATTAAGAAAAATTAAGAAAGGAGTAAGAAAGAAGAAGAAAGAAAGAAGAAAGGAAGAAAGAAGTAAGAAAGAAGAAATAAAGAAGAAAGAAAGAAAAAAGAAAGAAAGAAGAAAGAAAGAAAGAAAGAAGAAAGAAGAAGAAAGAAGTAAGAAAGAAAGAAGAAAGAGAAGAAAGAAAGAAAGAAGGAAGAAAGAGGAAAGAAAGAAGAAAGAAGGAAGAAAGAGGAAAGAAAGAAGAAAGAAAGAAGAAAGAAAGAAGAAAGAAGGAAGAAAGAAGGAAGAAAGAAGGAAGAAAGAAAGAAGAAAAAAGAAAGAAAGAAAGAAAGAAGAAGAAAGAGAAAGAAGAAAGAAGAAAGAAAGAAAGAAGAAAGAAGAAGGAAGAAAGAAAGAAGAAAGAAAGAAGAAAGAAAGAAAGAAGAAAGAAAGAAAAGAAAGAAGAAAGACGAAAGAAAGAAGAAGGAAAGAAAAAGAAAGAAAAAGAAGTAAGAAAGAAGAAGAAAGAAAGAAGAAAGAAAGAAGAAAGAAGGAAGAAAGATAGAAGAAAGAAGTAAGAAAGAAAGAAGTAAGAAGAAGAAGAAAGAAGAAGAGAGAAAGAAAGAAAGAAGTAAGAAAGAAGTAAGAAAGAGTTAGAAAGAAGTAAGAAAGAAGAAGGAAAGAATAAAGAAGAAAGAAAGAAGAAAGAAAGAATAAAGAAAGAAGAAAGAAAGAAAGAAAGAAACAAAGAAGAAAGAAAGAAAGAAGAAAGAAAGAACAAAGAAAGAAAGGAGAAAGAGGAAAGAAAAAAGAAAGAAAGAAGAAAAAAAGAAGAAAGAAATAAGAAAGAAGAAAGAAAGAAAAAGTAAGAAAGAAGTAAGAAAGAAGTAAGAAAGAAGTAAGAAAGAAGTTAGAAAGGAAGAAGGAAGAAAGAAGAAAGAAAGAAGAAAGAAAGAAGAAATAAAGAAAGAAGAAAGAAAGAAAGAGGAAGAAAAAAAGAAGAAGAAAGAAGAGAAGAAAGAAAGAAAGAAGAAAGAAAGAAAGAAGAAAGAAAGAAAGAAAGAAGAAAGAAGGAAGAATGAAGGAAGAAAGAGGAAAGAAAGAAGTTAGAAAGAAGTAAGAAACAAGTAAGAATGAAGTAAGAAAGAAAGAAAAAAGATGTAAGAAAGAAGTAAGAAAGGGAAGAAGAAAGAAGAAGGAAGAAGTAAGAAAGAAAGAAGAAAAGAAAGAAGAAAGAAAGAAGAAAGAAAGAAGACAGAAAGAAAGAAGAAGGAAGAAAGAGGGAAAGAAAGAAGAAGGAAAGAAGAAAGAAAGAAGAAAGAAGGAAGAAAGAAGGAAGAAAGAAAGAAGAAAGAAAGAAAGAAAGAAGAAAGAAAGAAGAAAGAAAGAAGAAAGAAAAAGAAAAAAGTAAGAAAGAAAGAAAAAAGAAAGAAGAAAGAGAGAAGAAAGAAGAGAGAAGAAAGAGAAAGAAAGAAAGAACAAAGGAATAAAGGAGAAAGAAAGAAGAAAAAAAGAAGAAAGAAAGAAGAAAGAAAGAAAGAAGAAAGAAAGAAGTAAGAAAGAAGTAAGAAAGAAGTAAGAAAGAAGAAAGAAAGAAGTAAGAAAGAAGTATGAAAGAAGAAAGAAGGAATAAAGAAAGAAGAAAGAGAGAAGAAAGAAGAAAGAATTAAGAAAGATGTAAGAAAGAAAGAAGAAAGAAAGAAGAAAGAAAGAAGAAAGAAAGAAGAAAGAAAGTAAGAAGAAGTTAGAAAGAAGTTAGAAAGAAGTAAGAAAGAAAGAAGAAAGAAAGAAGAAAGAAAGAAGAAAGAAAGAAGTTAGAAAGAAGTAAGAAAGAAAGAAGAAAGAAAGAAGAAAGAAAGAAGAAAGTAAGAAGCAGAATAAGAAAGAAGAAAGAAAGAAAGAAGAAAGAAAGAAGAAAGAAAGAAAGAAGTAAGAAAGAAGTAAGAAAGAAGAAAGAAAGAAGTTAGTAAGAGGTAAGAAATGAGAAAGAAAAAGAAAGAAAGAAGAAAGAAGAAAGAAAGAAAGAAGTAAGAAAGAAGTAAGAAAGAAGAAAGAAAGAAGTTAGAAAGAAGTAAGAAAGAAAGAAGAAAGAAAGAAGAAAGAAAGAAGAAGAAGAAAGAAAGAAAGAAGTAAGAAAGAAGTAAGAAAGAAGAAGAAGTAAGAAAAAGTATGAAAGAAGAAAGAAAGAAGAAGAAAGTAGGAAGAAAGAAAGAAGAAAGAAAGAAAATGAAAGAAGTAAGAAAGTAGGAAGAAAGTAGGAAGAAAGAAAGAAGAAAGAAAGAAAGAACAAAGAAAGAACAAAGAAAGAAAGAGAAAGAAGAAGAAAAAAAGAAGAAAAAAGAAGAAAGAACGAAGAAAGAAAGAAGAAAGTAAGAAGAAAGAAAGAAGAAAGAAGTAAGAAAGAAAGAAGAAAGAAAGAAGAAAGAAATAAGAAAGATAGAAGAAAGATGTAAGAAAGAAAGAGGAAAGAAAGAAGAAAGAAAGAAGTAAGAAAGAAGTAAGAAAGAAGAAAGAAAGAAGAAAGAAAGAAGTAAGAAAGAAGAAAGAAGTAAGAAAGAAAGAAGAAAGAAAGAAGAAAGAAAGAAAGAAGAAAAAAAAGAAGAAAGAAAGAAAAGAAAGAAAGAAGAAAGAAAGAATAAAGAAGAAAGAAAGAAGAAAGAAATAAGAAAGAAGTAAAAAAGAAGTAAGAAAGAAAGAAGAAAGAAAGAAGTTAGAAAGAAGTAAGAAAAAGTAAGAAAGAAAATAGAAAGAAGAAGAAAGAAGGAAGAAAGAAAGAAAGAAGAAAAAAAGAAGAAAGAAAAGAAGAAAGAAAAAAAGCAGAAAGAAGTAAGAAAGAAAGAAGAAAGAAAGAAGAAAGATGAAGGAAGAAGGAAGGAAGGAAGGAAGGAAGGAAGGAAGGAAGAAGAAGAAAGAAAGAAAGAAAGAAAGAAAGAAAGAAAGAAAGAAAGAAAGAAAGAAAGAAAGAAAGAAAGAAAGAAAGAAAGAAAGAAAGAAAGAAAGAAAGAAAGAAGAAAGAAAGAACAAAGAAAGAAAGAAGAAAGAAAGAAAGAAAGAACAAAGAAGAAAGAAGAAGAAAGAAGAAAGAAAGAAGTTAGAAAGAAGTAAGAAAGAAAATAGAAGAAAGAAGAAAGAAAGAAGAAAGGAAGAGAAAGAAAGAAAGAATAAAGAAGAAAGAAAGAAGAAAGAAGAAAGAAAGAAATAAGAAAGAAATAAAGAAGAAAGAATAAAAAGAAAGAAAAAAGAAAGAAAGAATTAAGAAAGAAGAAAGAAAGAATTAAGAAAGAAGTAAGAAAGAAGGAAGAATGTAGGTAGAAAGAAAGAAGAAAGAAAGAAGAAAGAAAGAAAGAAAGAAGAAAGAAAGACGAAAATAGAAAGAAGAAAATAGAAAGAAAGAAGAAAGAAGGAATGAAGAAAGAAAGAAGAAAGAAAGAAAGAAGAAAGAAAGAAAAAAGAAAGAAGAAAGAAAGAAGTTAGAAAGAAGAAAGAAAGAATAAGAAAGAAGAAAGAATGAAGAAAGAATGAAAAAAGAAATAAAGAAGAAATAAAGAAAGAAAGAAGAAAGAAAGAAGAAAAAAGAAAGAAAGAAGAAAGAAAGGAAGAAGAAAGAAAGAAGAAAGAAAGTACTAAGAAAGAAGTAAGAAAGAAGAAAGAAAGAAATATAGAAGAAAGAAAGAAGAAAGAAAGAAAGAAGAAAGAAGAAAGAAAGAAGAAAGAGAGAAGAAAGAAAGAAGAAAGAAAGAAGAAGAAAGAAGAAAGAAAGAAGAAAGAAAGAGTAAGAAAGAAGTAAGAAAGAAGTAATAAAGAAAGAAAAAAGAAAGAAAGAAGAAAGAAAAAAGAAAGAAAGAAAGAAGAAAGAAAGAAGAAAGAAGAAAGAAAGAAGAAAGAAAGAAGAAAGAAAGAAGAGAGAAAGAAGAAAGAAAGAGGAAAGAAGTAAGAGAGAAAGAAGAAAGAAAGAAAGAAGAAAGAAAGAAAGAAGTAAGAAGAAGAAAGAAAGAAGAAAGAAAGAAAGAAAGATAGAAGAAAGAAGAAAGATAGAAGAAAGAAGTAAGAAAGAAAAAAGAAAGAAAAAAGAAAGAAGAAAGAAAGAAGAAAGATAGAAGAAAGAAGTAAGAAAGAAAGAAGAAAGAAAGAAGAAAGAAGAAAGAAGAAAGAAGGAAGATAGTAGACAGAAGTAAGAAAGAAAGAAGAAAGAAAAAAGAAAGAAAAAAGAAAGAAAGAAGAAAGAAAGAAGTTAGAAAGAAGTTAGAAAGAAGTAAGAAAGAAGTAAGAAGAAGTATGAAAGAAGTAAGAAAGAAAATAGAAAGAAAGAAGAAAGAAAGAAAGAAGTTAGAAAGAAGAAGAAGAAGAAAGAAAGAAGAAAGAAAGAATAATGAAGAAAAAGAAAGAAGTAAGAAGAAGGAAGAAAGAAGTAAGAAAGAAGAAAGAAAGAAGAAAGAAAGAAAGAAGAAAGAAAGAATAAGAAGAAAGAAAGAAGAAAGAAAGAAGTTAGAAAGAAGTTAGAAGAAGTAAGAAAGTAGGAAGAAAGTAGGAAGAAAGAAAGAAGAAAGAAAGAAGTAAGAAATAGTAAGAAAGAAGTAAGAAAGAAGAACGAAAGAAGAAAGAAAGAACGAAGAAATAAAGATGAAAGAAGAAAGAAAGAAGAAATAAAGAAGAAGAAAGAAGAAAGAAAGAAGAAAGAAAGAAAGAAAAAGGAAGAAAGAAGAAGAAAGAAGGAAGACGAAAGAAGAAAGAAAGAACAAAGAAAGAAGAAAGAAAGAAAAAAGAAAGAAAGAAGACAGAAAGAAGAAAGAAACAAGAAAGAAAGAAGGAGGAGGAAGAAAGAAAGAAAGAAAGAAAGAAGAAAGAAAGAAAGGAAAAGAAAGAAGGAAGAAAGAAAGAAAGAAGAAATAAAGAAGAAGAAAGAAGTAAGAAAGAAGAAAGATAGAAGAAAGAGAAAGAAAGAAGAAAGAAAGAAAGAATAAAGAAGAAAGAAAGAAGAAAGAAAGAAGAAAGAAGAAAGAATGAAAGAAGAAAGAAAGAAGTAAGAAAGAAGAAATAAAAAAGAAAGAAAGAAGAAAGAAAGAAAGAAGAAAGAAAGAAAGAAGAAAGAAGAAAGAAAGAAGAAAGAAGAAGTAAGACAGAAGTAAGAAATAAGTAAGAAAGAAAGAAGAAAGAAAGAAAGAAAGAAGAAAGAAAAAAGAAGAAAGAAGAAGAAAGAGAAAGAAAGAAGAAAGAACAAAGAAGAAAGAAGAAAGAAAGAAGAAAGAATGAAGAAAGGAAGAAGAAAGAAAGAAAGAAAGAAAGAAAAAAGAAGATAGAAATAAAGATGAAAGAAAGAAGAAAGAAAGAAGAAACAAAGAAAGAAGAAAGAAAGAATGAGAAAGAAAGAAGGAAGAAGAGGAAAAAGAATAAAGGAAGAAAAATGTAAGAACAAAGAGAGAAAGAAGAAAGAAGAAAGAAAGAAGAAAGAAAGTAAGAAGAAAGAAAGAAGGAAGAAAGAAAGAAGGAAGAAAGAAGAAAGAGGTAAGAAAGGAAGAAGAAAGAAGAAAGAAAGAAGAAAGAAGAAAGAAGAAAGAAGAAAGAAGAAAGAAGAAAGAAGAAAGAAGAAAGAAGAAAGAAAGAAGATAGAAAAAGAAAGAAAGAAAGAAGAAAGAAAGAAGAAAGAAGTAAGAAAGAAGTAAGAAAAGTTAGAAAGAAGTAAGAAAGAAGTAACAAAGAAAGAAGAAAGAAAGAAGAAAGAATAAAGAAAGAAAGAAGAAAGAAAGAAGAAAGAAAGAAGAAAGAAAGAAAGAAGAAAGAGGAAAGAAAGAATAAATACAGAAGAAAGAAAGTATTAAGAAAGAACAAAGAAAGAAGGAAGAAAGAAAAAAGAAAAAAGAAAAAAGAAGAAAGAAGAAAGAAAGAAAGAAGTAAGGAGTAAGAAAGAAGAAAGAAAAAAGAAAGAAGAAAGAAAGCAGAGAGAATAAAGAAATGAGAAAGAAACAAGAAAGAAAGAAGAAAGAAAGAAAGAAAGAAAGAAAGAAAGAAAGAAAGAAAGAAAGAAAGAAAGAAAGAAAGAAAGAAGAAGAAAAAATGAAAGAAGAAATAAAGAACATAGAAGGAAGAAAGAACAAAGAAAGAAGAAAGAAAGAAGTATGAAAGAAGTAAGATGGAAGTAAGAAATATGTAAGAAAGAAAGAAGAAAGTGAGAAGAAAGAAAGAAGAAAGAAAGAAGAAAGAAAGAAAGACAGAAAGAAGAAAGAAAGAAAGAAGAAAGAAGAAAGAAAGAAGAAAGAAGAAGAAAGAAGAAGAAGAAGAAAGAAAGAAGAAAGAAATAAAGAAGAAAGAATTAAGAAAGAAGAAAGAAAGAAGAAAGAAAGAAGAAAGAATTAAGAAAGAAGAAAGAAAGAAGAAGAAAGAAGAAAGAGAAGAAAGAAAGAAATAAAGAAAAAAAGAATATAGAAAGAAAGATGAAGAAAGAAGAAAGTAAGAAAGAAGAAATAAGAAGAAAGAAAGAAAGAAAGTAGGAAGAAAGAAAGAAGAAAGAAAGAAGAAGAAAGAAGAAAAAGAAAGAATAAAGAAAGAAAAAAAGTAAGAAGAAAGAGAGAAAGAAGAAAGAAGAAAGAAAGAAGAAAGAAGAAGAATGAAAGAAAGAAATTAAGAAGAAAGAAAGAAGAGAGAAGTTAGAAAGAAAGAAGAAAGAAAGAAAGAAGGAAGAAGAAAGAAAAAAGAAAGAAAGAAGAAAGAAGAATGAAAGAAAGAAATTAAGAAGAAGAAAGAAAGAAGAAAGAAAGAAGAATTAAAGAAGAAAGAAGTAAGAAAAAAGTAAAAAAGAAAGAAGAAAGAAAGGAGAAAGGAAGTAGAAAGAAAGAAGAAAGATAGAAATAACAAAGAAGAAGTAAGAAAGAATTAAGAAAGAAGGAAGAAAGAAAGAAGAAAGAAAGAAGAAAGAAGAAAGAGAGTAGAAAGAAGAAATAAGAAAGAAATAAGAAATAAAGAGAAAGAAAGAAGAAAGAAAGAAGAAAGAAGAAAAAAGAAGAGAGAAGTAAGAAAGAAAGAAGAAAGAAAGAAGAAAGAAAGGAAGAGCAAAGAAAGTAGTAAGAAAGAAGAAAGAAAGAAAAAAAAGAATAAACAAAGAAAGAAAGAAAGAAGAATGAAAGAAAGAAATTAAGAAGAAAGAAAGAAGGAAGAAAGAAGAATGAAAGAAGAAATTAAGAAGAAATTACGAAGAAAGAAAGAAGAAAGAAAGAAGAAAGAAAGAAGAAAGAAAGAAAGGAATAAAGAAGAAAGAAAGAAGAAAGAGAGGAAGAAGAAAGAAAGAAGAAAGAATGAAGAAATAAAGACGAAAGAAAGAAGAAAGAAAGAAGTAAGAAAGAAGTAAAAAAGAAAGAAGTAAGAAAGAAAGAAGAAAGAAAGGACGAAAGAAAGAAGAAGAAAGAAAGAAATAAGAAAGGAAGAAAGAAGAAAGAAGAAAGAAAGAAGAAAGAAGAAAGAAAGAATAATGAAAGAAATATATTAAGAAGAAAGAAAGAAAGAAGAAAGAAAGAAGAAAGAAAGAAAGAACTAAGAAAGAAGTAAGAAAGAAGAAAGAAAGAAATATAGAAGAAAGAAAGAAGAAAGAAAGAAAGAAGAAAGAAAGAAAGAAGTAAGAAAGAAGAAAGAAAGAAGAAAGAAAGAAGAAAGAAAGACGAAAGAAACAAGGAAGGAAGGAAGGAAGGAAGAAAGAAAGAAAGAAAGAAAGAAAGAAGAAAGAAAG
>NW_027043416.1:79404-109478 GCF_036013475.1 Columba livia
AAAGAAAGAAGAAAGAAAGATAGAGAGAAAGAAAGAAAGAAAGAGAGAGAAACAAGAAAGAAAGAAGAAAGAAAGAAGAAAGAGTGAAAGAAAAAGAAAGGAGTAAAAAGAAGGAAGAAGGAAAGAAAAAAGAAAGAAAGGAGAAAGAAGGAAGAAAAAATAAGAAAGAAAGAAGAAAGAAAGAAAGAAGAAAGAGAGAAGAAAGAAAGAATAAAGAATGAAGAAAGAAAGAAGAAAGAAAGAAAGAAGAAAGAGAGACGAAAGAAAGAAGAAAGAAATAATGAAGAAAGAAAGAAGAGAGAAAGAAAGAAAGAGAGAAGAAAGAAAGAGGAAAGAAAGAAGAAAGAAAGAAGAAAGAAAGAATGAAGAAAGAAAGAAGAAAGAAGAAAGAAAGAAGAAAGAATGAAAGAAGAAAGAAAGAAGGAAGAAAGAAGTAAGAGAGAAGTATGAAAGAAGTAAAAAGAAGTAAGAAAGAAAGAAGAAAGAAAGAAGGAACAAAGAAAGAAGAAAGAAAGAAGAAAGACAGAAGAAAGAAAGAGAGAAGAAAGAAAGAAGTAAGAAAGAAAGAAAAATGATATAAAGAAAGAAAGAAGAAAGAAAGAAAGAAAGAAAGAAGAAAGAAGAAAGAAAGAAGAAAGAAAGAAAGAACAAAAAAAAAAGAAAGAAAGAAGAAAGAAAGAAGAAAGAAAGAAAGAAGAAAAAATGAAGAAAGAATGAAAGAAGAAAGAATGAAAGAAGAAAGAAAGAAAGAAGAAAGAAAGAAGAAAGGAAGAAGAAAGAAAGAAGAAAGAAAGAGGAAAGAAAGAAGAAAGAAAGAAGAAAGAAAGAAAGAAGAAAGAAAGAAGAAAGAATTAAGAAAGAAGACAGAAAGAACAAAGAAAGAACAAAGAAAAAAGAAGTAAGAAAGAAGTAAGAAAGAAGTAAGAAAGAAGTAAGAAAGAAATAAGAAGGAGAGAAAAAGAAAGAAGAAAGAAAGTAAGAAAGAAGAAAGAAAGAACAAAAAAGGAGAAAGAAAGAAGAAAGAAAGAAAGAAGAAAGAAAGAAGAAAGAAAGAAGTAAGAAAGAAAGAAGAAAGAAATAAGTCAGAAGGAAGTAAGAAAGAAGTAAGAAAGAAGTAAGAAAGAAAGAAGAAAGAAAGAAAGAAGAAAGAAAGAAGAAAGAAGAAAGAAAGAGAAAGAAAGAAGAAAGAAAGAAAGAAGAAAGAAAGAAGAAAGTAAGAAGAAAGAAAGAAGAAAGAAAGAAGAAAGTAAGAAGAAAGAAAGAAGAAAGAAAGAGGAAAGAAAGAAGAAAGAAAGAAAGAAGAAAGAAAGAAGAAAGAAGAAAGAAGAAAGAAAGAAGAAAGAAAGAAGAAAGAATGAAAGAAGAAAGAAATAAGTAAGAAAAAAGTAAGATAGATGTAAGAAAGAAGTAAGAAAGAAAGAAGAAAGAAAAAAGAAAGAAAGAAGAAAGAAGAAAGAAGAAAGAAAGAAGAAAGAAAAAAGAAGAAAGAAGAAAGAAGAAAGAAGAAAGAAGAAAGAAGAAAGAAGAAAGAAGAAAGAAGAAAGAAGAAAGAAGAAAGAAGAAAGAAAGAGAGAAGAACGAAAGAAGTAAGAAAGAAGTAAGAAAGAAAGTAAAATGAAATAAAGAAGAAAGAAAGAAGAAAGAAAGAAAGAAGAAAGAAAGAAAGGAAAAAGAATAATGAAAGAAGAAAGAAAGGAGAAAGAAAGAAAAAAGTAAGAAAGAATTAAGAAAGATGTAAGAAAGAAGAAAGAAAGATTTAAGAGAGAAGTAAGAAAGAAGCAAGAAACAAGTAAGAAAGAAAGAAGAAAGAGAGAAGAAAGAAAGAAGAAAGAATGAAAGAAGAAAGAAAGGAAGAAGAAAGAAAGAAAGAAGAAAGAAAGAAGAAAGAAAGAAGAAAGAATGGAGAAAGAAAGAAGAAAGAAAGAAAGAAGAAAGAAAGAAGAAAGAATGAAAGAAGAAAGAAATAAGTAAGAAAAAAGTAAGAAAGAAGTAAGAAAGAAGTAAGAAAGAAAGAAGAAAGAAAAAAGAAAGAAAGAAGAAAGAAGAAAGAAAGAAGAAAGAAGAAAGAAGAAAGAAGAAAGAAGAAAGAAGAAAGAAGAAAGAAGAAAGAAGAAAGAAGAAAGAAGAAAGAAAGAGAGAAGAACGAAAGAAGTAAGAAAGAAGTAAGAAAGAAAGTAAAATGAAATAAAGAAGAAAGAAAGAAGAAAGAAAGAAAGAAGAAAGAAAGAAAGGAAAAAGAATAAAGAAAGAAGAAAGAAAGGAGAAAGAAAGAAAAAAGAAAGAAAGAATTAAGAAAGATGTAAGAAAGAAGAAAGAAAGATTTAAGAGAGAAGTAAGAAAGAAGCAAGAAACAAGTAAGAAAGAAAGAAGAAAGAGAGAAGAAAGAAAGAAGAAAGAATGAAAGAAGAAAGAAAGAAAGAAGAAAGAAAGAAAGAAGAAAGAAAGAAGAAAGAAAGATGAAAGAATGAAGAAAGAAAGAAGAAAGAAAGAAAGAAGAAAGAAAGAAGAAAGAAAGAGAGAGAAAGAAGTAAGAAAGAATGAAGTAAAGAAGAAAGAAAGAAATAAAGAAGAAAGAAAGAAAGAAGAAAGAAAGAAGAAAGAAAGAAAGAAGAAAGAATGAAGAAAGAAAGAAGTAAGAAAGAAGAAGAAAGAAAGAAGAAAGAAAGAAGAAAGAAGAAAGAAAGAAGAGAGAAAGAAAGAAAGAAGAAAGAAAGAGGAAAGAAAGAAGAAAGAAAGAAGAAAGAAAGAAAGAAAGAAGAAAGGAAGAAGAAAGAAGAAAGAAAGAAGAAAGAAAGAAGAAAGAATGAAAGAAGAAAGAAAGAAGGAAGAAAGAAGTAAGAAAGAAGTAAGAAAGAAGTAAGGAAGAAAGAAGAAAGAAAGAAGAAAGAAAGAAAGAAGAAAGAAAGAAGAAAGAAAGAAGAAAGAAAGAGAGAAGAAAGAAAGAAGTAAGAAAGAAGTAAGAAAGAAAGAAAAATGAAATAAAGAAAGAAAGAATTAAGAAAGAAAGAAAGAAGAAAGAAAGAAGATGCCGAGAGAAATCCCATCAGAATTCCAGACCCGAGCGGACGGAGGAAGAAATGCAGCCGACTCAATATGAGTGATAAAGCATACTTCAACTTTATTGCCCGAGATAGCGTGCATTTATACCAAATACCATAATTATGCATACTTGTCTCTATCTAATAGGCTAAGCATATTTACTTACTCCACCTACTTGGGTTTAGCTAGCTATGCGCATCCCACATTCTTCTGACTCTTATCTCTTCAAAAATATCCTGACCCTGCCTTAGTTAGTACTTTTCCGTTCCCCCCTTTCCCACGGCCTAATAGACAAGCTAACTAAGGCCTACTTATGTCAACTAAAATGGGCTCTGCTCGTACAGTTGCTTGGTGGACTCATGTCCATGCTCCTTGAGCCAATCCCCAACATCTCCCCCCTTTTCCTTTTTTACGAGCAGAGCCTGTCCAAGTGTCTGCTCTAAAATCTTCTTAATACATGATATAGCACAACTCAAGCATATTAATGCAACTACTACTATGATTAAGAGAGCCAGAGCACTCTGCAAAAGCCCTTTTACCCATCCTCCTAGTCCAAACCAGTTCATGAGGCCGTCTAAGCCAAAGAGGCCCACATCCTCTCTGATCTTCTGTGAATGGTCCGTAAATTGTTTAATCTCCTCGTGGATGGATCTCGGCTTATTCTGTAAATCCATACAGCACATTCCGTCAAATTCCTCACATCCATGGCCATGGGCTAATAACAAAAGTCTCCTGTGACTGTATTCTGCAGTGTAGCATGTCTTACAGAATCTACATCTAACAAAAGTCCACTTAAAGCCTTAGAAGTTCTGTTTATTTGCTTAACTAGCCAGCATCCTAACTTTTCTAAAGTATTTAAAGCTTTAGTTGTGCCAACACTAGATACAAGAGATCCTAAAACCCTTAACCCTGATCCTCAATAATCTACATTATCATCACATTTTGACTCATATACACGCAAAAAGTGTTTTTCTCGTCTTGTTCTTTTGTGATCTATTATCATAGATACGTTGGGCGTTAAGAGAGTTAATAGTCCCGAAATACACAGTCCTCCAACAGCGTTAGAAGGAATTCCTGGTCAGGCTCTATCTTCACAGATCAAGAATACACCATACAGGAGGTTTTAGGGTCGCTGTCAATGACATCCCTTGCATTCTTCTGTGAAGCATTACACCGTCGAGTTTCATTTCTGTAGTCACCAAGAGTAGCATTAACATTTTGTAGTTTTGTCCATTCATGTTCTTGTATACTGTTCTGACACTTTTCACAAACCGGCTGAATGCAAGCATCCATGGGCATAGATGCCAGCAATTCCAGTTCCTGTGGTTCGATGTCTGCTTCCAGGTGGCAATTAATCCAAAGTGCCGTGTTAGTATTATTACAGTTCGTTGCAATGCCTCTGCATCAACCACTATTTGAAACAGTCGTGTGATGCTGCTGTAGTCATCAAGGAAGACACCAACCAAGCATGTGTGGAACATTTTTTCCAGAGACATCGTAGTTAGGCATATAGATGGTCAGTCATGTTGGCTAAAGTAATCCACATGTTAGTCTTTGTCTGTGCAGGCATCCAAAACACAGCAGCTGCAACAATCATTGTCAGGAAGATAACACAGGTTTTACGTTTCGTGCTGGCAACCATTGCAGCTCTTGATCTGTAAAAACATAAGCATAACCTCTCCCCCAGGTTATCAATTGGTGTGGCCTTTTCCATTGAACGTTAACTAGTGATTTGACCATAACTAATGCAGGTTCTTTCTGATTTAGCATGGTTTTGGGTCATAGTTACAAAGTGTTTCATAGACAAATCTGTAAGTCCAATCAAATGCAGTCATCCTGTAAAGTTGTCATAAATTCATCCCTCAAAGTTTCTAACTCCATTTTGGCTGTCATATTTATTGGATATTGTTTTCCCTTACCGGATTGAAGTCCTGTTTCAGATTTCTCAGTGTAGTATTTGCTTTATCAAAAACATTGGCTGTTAATACTAGTGGAAATACAGCATTCAAAAGTTCCTTGAAGATTTCTCACTTGCACAAGCAGATCTGCATCATCCAAGCACCTTCTTATAGGATATGCAACTAAACAGAATTCTCAGAAATTCTCAGTTATTTGAGCTTACAATTTACTTAACAAATCCTGACCCAAGAGAGGTATAGGACTTTTAGGCAAATACAAGAATTCATGTATTAAAACTTTGTTCCAAATCTGGCATTCCATTTGTCTCAAAAAACGGCCTTTCTTTCGTTGTCTCTAGCATGGTGAATTTACTAAGAAGTCTCGTACAATTAATTACCATAGGATAAGTCCATCAACAAATTTTTGGTTTAATTGTCCAGTTTAATTAAAACTATGGGTCTGCTCAGGATGCCTTTAAACTTCACCCTCGGACTGCTCCATTCAGTATTACATCGCTGCAGTGGGGGGAGAGAGAACCCCCCTTTCACTGCTTTAAAAGCGGGCAGCCAGGTTTTTCCAGTTGTTTTTTCTTTCTGTGCAGTGTAGATATAACCAAGGTCACGCAGCTGGCACACTGGCTGGTACGAAGTAGGAGGCTCTGGGAAACTTCTCAGTTACAATGAGCTGCACATAGGCCTGGGATATTTTACTCTTTTGTTTTCCCATTTCATTCCAGCCATAATACACTTTATATGCAATTTCAAGTAGCTCAGCAATAGTCACATTCCTTAGCTTCATTTACCTTTTACAATTTAGAGTATAAACCAGTATAATAAACATAAATCCATTATTCTATTTTCCTAGATCCAAATCAGTTCACATTCCAGCAACCTTTAAATACAACTTCATAACTTCATACAATACCCCAAGTTCACATCTATCATAGTATTTTAACAATTTAAATGCTTTTCTAACAATATAAGCGATTACTTTAATGTGTAAGGATGCATCCTAAGGGGGAGCAAGGTGGAATTTTAGCAGTGGAACCGGTTCCCATTGTAATTATCTCCCCAAACAAGATTCTTTTGGTATCGAATATGAATATACAAACTAAAATACTGAGCTCAGATACGAAAACCATATACCAAGTTCAAATAAGCAGATGGATCACACTTACACCAATTTAAGACAATATCTCAATTTTTTGCATTGCACCTTGAACCGCTTACCGCTCAGCCAGGTGGAGATACCTCTGGGTCTCCCTGACAAAATGGGTCAGTGCGCGCTGGAGGCCCATTTGGCATCCGCCCCCCCCTGCAGCAAGCTGGACTGGCCAAGGCCTTTTTTTTTTTATAGTGTCTCATCTGGTGTGCTACAACTGTTATTCTAAAACCATGATTCTTCACTTGATGTGCATACAAAAAGGCCAAATTTAGTGCACCGAGATGAGAGACAGCCTGTCACAGAGTTGCGCAAGTCTGGATATTGGAATAAAGCTAGTACGCTAGAAAAAAAAAAAAAATAACAGCTACTACACATAAAATCTTAACATCACGTTCACGCAGTAAGGAACTAAATTACTCATGATCTTTTATACTATCACAAAACGCACCTTTTGAGTCAACCAATTTTCATGAATCTCTGTGAACCTACTGTGCCATATAACAAAGACCTACCAAAATTGCAACATGCTTAAACAGATACCCACAAAGAAAACAGGCTAATAAGGAAAACATTGTGCAGACTTCGGCAAGTTTACTGTGACCTGCGTGTTATCAGTTAACTCTCTCTCAGCTGTCTGAAATGATTTAATGATCTCTGGTAAGGATTTATTTTGTCTTACTCTTCTCGCCCTAAAAACAACATTAATTGCAATAAGGTGTTATACTTCAAGATTCTATTCCCCGGACACTTTTCCCAATCATTTAACTTATACAGCAGCCACCATTAATTACAATATTTTACAAGATCTTCTTTCCTCATATTTCCAAGCGCTTCCCTATGTTTTGAAACACCTCCCAATACCGATTTTTTATGAACACGACTGAAAACAGTAATTTCTGACCCCACGGAAAAGCACAGGGCTGCTTGCAGCGTGAGTGGGAAAAGTGGAGAGAAAGTTTTACAGCGCACTTATACCACAAAGAAACAATTCTAACAACAACCAGTAAAACAATTAACTCACATTCCTGACAAGCTGCTTGACTTTTTCAGAGAGGCAATAAACAGCAGCACATAATATGCACTGGAAAACTCGCAAATAACATGTTGATAGCAAACATTAGCATTCTCTACTGCCAATTCCAAAACCAGTGCTTCCTTAACTTCTAAGTTTTATACCCTGAGTCCCCAGAAGCACCCCCTTTCCCGTCACGATTATCATGACCCCATTGCCGACTGTCAGATTCACTTGCTGTTAACTGATCTAATCTGCCACACAGTTCTGTTGTCCAGTTCTATTTTCAGTGACTTCTTCTGTTCTCTTGTGGAAGTTAGAGGGTTAAAATGCAGGAAAAGCAGATTGGTAAAATTGGCGACTTTAGCATTCTCAGCTTTCACAGGTTCTTTGAGTAAGTTGTCTGACACCAATCCTCTGGACTTGATGTTCTCACCCAAAGTTCAAGTTTTGAGTCACTAATGCTCCTAACAGTCTTTTCAGGTTTTAATTGCTTCACTGTAGTATTTATCAGTTTCCAGATGGTTACAAGGCCGAGAATATATCTTTCGCGGTGACAAATTGCCTTCCACAACACAGTTCCCATCTTTTTCCAAGTCTCTATTTGAAAAACTCCTGACAGGTCAGCAGGATACCTATTGTCTCTGCACCAAGTTAATAGTCTTTTAAGGTTCTTCGCTGATAACGCAGATATGCCCGTTTCCATCGGCGGAGCGGAAGGCTCCATTTTGCCGAGTTTCTGTGAAGCTACCGCGGCTAAATTCTTTTTCACTTTATGACGCTTAATATTATTAATTACTTCCCTCTACGGTTTCATCAGTTTCTTAGCTGTTTTATCCTCGTCTATAACCCTATCCCACAACACATCCCCCAATTTCCTCCACTCTCCTTCATCAAACAATAAATCAGGATCCTGAAAACACCCCTTAGTTTTCCCCGTTGCTACTAGACCAGCTAGCTGTTTAACGCAACTATAATCAACCCCCCGCTTTTCTAAAAAGCTTTGTAATAAATCTAGGGCTACTTCTAAATCCATTTCTCTGTTATTCATCATTTTAACCCGTTTCTCCGTTATTCATCACTTTTAATCCGTTTCTCTGTTATCTATCATTTTTAATCCGTTTCTCTATTATCTATCACTCCGTTATTCATCATTTTTAATCTATTTCTCCGTTATTCATCATTATAGTACGGTACCTCTTGCTAAATTAAGAGACCTCTTGCAGCCCTTGTTTCCTGTAGCCCAGCACTGGCGAACTTCAGTCGGTTCAGGCTTCAGAGATGACACACCGCAGCACAGTGTTCGGTCGCTCTTGCCCGCCGGTCGCTGCTCTCCCGGCGCCTTTTGCTTCTATCCGCCGCTTCGGATCCCCGGTTCGGGCGCCAATTGCGGAGAGAAATCCCATCAGAGTTCCAGACCCGAGTGGACGGAGGAAGAAATGCAGCCGACTCAATATGAGTGATAAAGCATACTTCAACTTTATTGCCCGAGATAGCGTGCATTTATACCAAATACCATAATTATGCATACTTGTCTCTATCTAATAGGCTAAGCATATTTACTTACTCCACCTACTTGGGTTTAGCTAGCTATGCGCATCCCACATTCTTCTGACTCTTATCTCTTCAAAAATATCCTGACCCTGCCTTAGTTAGTACTTTTCCGTTCCCCCCTTTCCCACGGCCTAATAGACAAGATAACTAAGGCCTACATATGTCAACTAAAATGGGCACTGCTCGTACAGTTGCTTGGTGGACTCATGTCCATGCTCCTTGAGCCAATCCCCAACAAGAAGAAAGAAAGAAGACAGAAAGAAGAAAGAAAGAAAGAAGAAAAAAAGAAGAAAGAAAGAAGAAAGAAAGAAGAAAGAAAGAAAGAAGAAAGAATGAAGAAAGAAAGAAAGAAGAAAGAAAGAAGAAAGAAAGAAGAAAGAAAGAAGAAAGAAAGAAAGAAGAAAGAAAGAAGTAAGAAAGAATGAAATAAAGAAGAAAGAAGAAAGAAAGAAATAAAAAAGAAAGAAAGAAGAAAGAAAGAAAGAAGAAAGAAGAAAGAAAGAAAGAAGAAAGAAAGGAGAAAGAAAGCAGAAAGAAAGTAGAAAGAAAGAAGTAAGAAAGAAAGAAGAAAGAAAGAAGAAAGAAGAAAGAAATAAAAAAGAAAGAAAAACCAAAGAAAGAAGAAAGAAAGAAGAAAGAAGAAAGTAAGAAGAAAGAAAGAAGAAAGAAAGAAAGAAAAATGAAAGAAGAAAGGAAAAGAAAGGAAGAAGAAAGAAAGAATAAAGAAAGATAGAAGAAAGAAGAAAAGAAGAAAGAAAGAAAGAAAGAAGGAAAGAAGAAAGAAAGAAGAAAGAAAGAAGAAAGAAAGAAATAAAGAAAGAAGAAAGAAAGGAGAAAGAGAGAAAGAAGAAAGAAAGAAGAAAGAAAGTAGAAAGAGAGAAAGAAGAAAGAAAGAAGAAAGAAATATAGAAAGAAGAAAGAAAGAAGAAAGAAAGAAGAAAGAAAGAAAGAAGAAAGAAAGATAGAAAGAAATAAAGAAGAAAGAAAGAAGAAAGAAAGAAGAAAGAAAGAAAGAAGAAAGAAATAAAGAAGTAAGAAGGAAGAAAGAAGGAAAGAAAAAAAGAGAGAAAGAAGAAAGAAAGAAGAAAAAATAAGAAAGAGAGAAGTTAGAAAGAAAGAAGAAAGAAAGAAGAAAGAAGAAAGAAAGAAGAAAGAAAGAAGGAATAAAGAAAAAAAGAATAAAGAAAGTAAGAAGAAAGAAAGAAGAAAGAAAGAAACAAAGAAAGAAGAAAGAAGAAAGAAAGAAAGAAGAAAGAAAGAAGAAAGAAAGAAGAAAGAAAGAAAGAACAAGGAAAGAAGAAAGAAGAAAGAAAGAAGAAAGAAAGAAGAAAGAAAGAAGAAAGAAAGAAAGAAGAAAGAAAGAAAGAAATAAAGAAGAAAGAAAGAAGAAAGAAAGAAGAAAGAAAGAAAGAAGGAAGAATGAAGAAAGAAAGAAAGAATAAAGAAAGATTTAAGAAAGAAGTAAGAAAGAAGTAAGAAAGAAGTAAGAAAGAAATAAGAAAGAGGGAAGAAAGAAAGATGAAAGAAAGTAAGAAGAAAGTAAGAAAGAAGAAAGAAAGAAGAAAGAAAGAACAAAGAAAGAAGAAAGAAAGAAGTAAGAAAGAATGAAATAAAAAAGAAAGAAAGAAGAAAGAAGGAAAGAAGGAAGAAAGAAGAAAGATAGAAAGAAGATAGAAAGAAGAAAGAAAGAAGGAAGAAAGAAAGAAGAAAGAAATAAGTAAGAAAGAAAGAAGAAAGAAAGAAGAAAGAAAGAGAAAGAAAGAAGAAAGAAAGAATAAAGAATGAAGAAAGTAAGAAGAAAGAAAGAAAGAAGAAAGAGAGAAGAAAGAAAGAAGAAAGAAATAAGAAAGAAAGAAGAAAGAAAGAAAGAAGAAAGAAAGAAAGAAAGAAAGAAGAAAGAAAGAAGAAAGTTAGAAGAAAGAAAGAAGAAAGAAAGAGGAAAGAATGAAGAAAGGAAGAAGAAAGAAAGAAAAAAGAAAGAAGAAAGAGAGAAGAAAGAAAGAAAGAAGAAAGAAAGAAGAAACAAAGAAAGAAGAAAGAAAGATTTAAGAAAGAAGTAAGAAAGAAGAAAGAAAGAAGTAAGAAAGAAATAAAAAAGAGAAGAGAAAGAAAGAAGAAAGAAAGAAAGCAGAATGAAAGAAGAAAGAAAGAAGAAAGTAAGAAGAAAGAACGAAGAAAGAAAGAGGAAGAAAGAAGAAAGAAAGAAGAAAGAAAGAAGAAAGAAGAAAGAAAGAAGAAAGAAAGAAGAAAGAATGAAAGAAGAAAGAAAGAGAGAAGAAAGAAAGAAGTAAGAAAGAAGAAAGAAAAATGAAATAAAGAAGAATGAAAGAAGAAAGAAAGAGAAGAAAGAAAGAAGAAAGAAAGAAGAAAGAAAGAAAGAAGAAAGAAAGAAGAAAGAAGAAAGAAAGAAGAAAGAAAAAAGAAAGAAATAAAGAAGAAAGAAAGAAAGAAGAAAGAAAGAGGAAAGAAAGAAGAAAGAAGGAAGAAAGAAGAAAGAAAGAAGAAAGAAAGAAATAAGAAAAAAATAAAGAAGAAAGAAAGAAGAAAGAAAGAAAGAAGAAAGAAAGAAGAAAGAAAGAAGAAAGAAAGAAGTAAGAATGAAGAAAGAAAGAAGTAAGAAAGAAAGAAAAAAGAAAGAAGAAAGAGGAAAGAAAGAAAGAAGAAATAAACAAGAAAGAAAGAAAGAAGAAAGAAAGAAAGAAGAAAGAAAGAAGAAAGAAAGAAAGAATAAAGAAAGAAGAAAGAAAGAAGAAAGAAATAAGTAAGAAGGAAGTAAGAAAGAAGTAAGAAAGAGGTAAGAAAGAAAGAAGAAAGAAAGAAGAAAGAAAGTAAGAAGAAAGAAAGAAGAAAGAAAGAAGAAAGAAAGAAGAAAGAAGAAGGAAAGAAGAAAGAAAAAATAAAGAAAGAAGAAAGAAAGAACAAAGAAAGAAGAAAGAAAGAAGAAAAAAAGAAAGAACAAAGAAAGAAGAAAGAAGAAAGAATGAAGAAAGAAAGAAATATAGAAAGAAGAAAGAAAGAAGAAAGAAAGAAAGAAGAAAGAAAGAAGAAATAAAGAAGAAAGAAAGAAGAAAGAAGAAGGAAAGAAGAACGAAAACATAAAGAAAGAAGAAAGAAAGAAAGAACAAAGAAAGAAGAAAGAAAGAAGAAAAAAAGAAAGAAGAAAGAAAGAAGAAAGAAGAAAGAATGAAGAAAGAAAGAAATATAGAAAGAAGAAAAAAAGAAGAAAGAAATAATAAAGAAAGAAGAATGAAAGAACAAAGAAATAACAAAGAAAGAAAGAAGTAAGAAAGACGTAAGAAAGAAGAAAGAAATATTTAAGAAAGAAGTAAGAAAGATGTAAGAAAGAAAGAAGAAAGAGAGAAGAAATAAGAAGAAAGAAAGAAAGAAGAAAGAAAGAAAGAAGAAAGAAAGAAGAAAGAAAGAAAGAAGAAAGAAATAAGTAAGAAAGAATGAAATAAAGAAGAAAGAAAAAAATAAAGAAGAAAGAAGGAAGAAAGAAAGAAAGAAGAAAGAAAGAAGAAAAAGAAGAAAGAAAGAAGAAAGAAAGAAGAAAGAAAGAAGAAAGAATGAAAGAAGAAAGAAATAAGTAAGAAAGAAGTAAGAAAGAAGTAAGAAAGAAGTAAGAAAGAAGTAAGAAAGAAAGAAGAAAGAAAAAAGAAAGAAAGAAGAAAGAAAGGAAGAAGAAAGAAAGAAGACAGATAGAAGAAAGAAACAAAGAAGAAAAAAAGAAGAAAAAAAGAAGAAAAAAAGAAGAAAAAAATGAGAAAGAAAGAAGAAAGAAAGAAAAAATAAAGAAAGAAGAAAGAAAGAAGAAAGGAAGAAATAAGAAAGAAATAAAGAAGAAAGAAAGAAAGAAAGAAAGAAGAAAGAAAGAAGAAAGGAAGAAGAAAGAAAGAAGAAAGAAAGAGGAAAGAAAGAAGAATGAAAGAAGAAAGAATAAAGAAAGAAGAAAGAAAGGAGAAAGAAAGAAAAAAGAAAGAAAGAAGTAAGAAAGAAGTAAGAAAGAAGAAAGAAAGATTTAAGAAGAAGTAAGAAAGAAGCAAGAAAGAAGTAAGAAAGAAAGAAGAAAGAGAGAAGAAAGAAAGAAGAAAGAAAGAAAGAAGAAAAAAGAAAGAAGAAAGAAGAAAGAAGAAAGAAAGAAGAAAGAAGAAAGAAAGAAGAAAGAAAGAAAGAAGAAGGAAAGAAGAAAGAAGAAAGAAATAAAGATGAAAGAAAGAAGAAAGAAAGAAAGAAAAAAGAAAGAAGAAAGAAAGAAAGAAGAAATAAAGAAATAAGAAAGAAAGAAGAAAGAAAGAAGAAAGAAAGAGAGAAGAATGAAGAAGAAAGAAGAAAGAAAGAAAGAAAAATGAAAGAAGAAAGGAAAAGATAGGAAGAAGAAAGAAAGAATAAAGAAAGATAGAAGAAAGAAGGAAAGAAGAAAGAAAGAAAGAAAGAAAGAAGAAAGAAGAAAGAAAGAAAGAATAAATAAAGAAGAAAGAAAGTAGTAAGAAAGAATTAAGAAAGAAGTAAGAAAGAAAGAAGAAAGAAACAAGAAAGAAGAAAGAAGAAAGAAAGAAAGAAGAAAGAAAGAAGAAAGAAAGAAGAAAGAAAGAAGAAAGAATTAAAGAAGAAAGTAAGAAGAAAGAAGAATGAAAGAAAGAAAGAAGAAAGAAAGATATAAAGAAATAAAGAAGAAAGAAGAAAGAATGAAGAAAGAAGGAAGTAAGAAAGAAGGAAGAAGGAATGAAAAAAGAAAAAAGAAGTAAGAAAGAAGAAAAAATAACAAAGAGATAAGAAAGAAAGAATAAAAGAAGAAAGAAAGAAGAAAGAAAGAAGAAAGAAAGAGGAAAGAAAGAAGAAAGAAGAAAGAAAGAAGAAAGAAAGAAAGAAGAAATAAAGAAAGAAGAAAGAAGAAAGAAAGAAGAAAGAAAGAAGAAAGAAGAAAAAGAAAGAAAGAAGAAAGAAAGAAGAAAGAAAGAAATAAAGAAGAAAGAAAGAAGAAAGAAAGAATGATGAAAGAAAGAAGAAAGAAAGAAAGAAGAAAGAAAGAAGAAAGAAAGAGATAAGAAAGAAGAAAGAAAGAAGTAAGAAAGAGAGAAGAATGAAGAAGAAAGAAGAAAGAAAGAAAGAAAAATGAAAGAAGAAAGGAAAAGAAAGGAAGAAGAAAGAAAGGAAGAAGAAAAAAAGAATAAAAAAAATAGAATAAAGAAGGAAAGAAGAAAGAAAGAAAGAAAGAAAGAAAGAAAGAAAGAAAGAAAGAAAGAAAGAAAGAAAGAAAGAAGAAAGAAAAAAGAAAGAAGAAAGAAAGAAAGAACAAAGAAAGAACAAAGAAAGAAGAAAGAAGAAAGAAGAAAGGAAGAAAGAAGAAAGAAAGAAGAAAGAAAGAAGAAAGAAAGAAGAAAGAAAGAAAGAAGAAAGAAAGAAGAAAGAAAGAAGAATGAATGAAAGAAAGAAGAAAGAAAGATATAAAGAAATAAAGAAGAAAGAAAGAAGAAAGAATGAAGAAAGAAGGAAGTAAGAAAGAAGGAAGAAGGAATGAAAAAAGAAAGAAAGAATTAAGAAAGAAGAAAAAAAAACAAAGAGATAAGAAAGAAAGAATAAAAGAAGAAAGAAAGAAGAAAGAAGAAAGAAAGAAGAAAGAAAGAAGAAAGAAAGAGGAAAGAAAGAAGAATGAAGAAAGAAAGAAGAAAGAAAGAAAGAAGAAAGAAAGAAGAAAAAAAGAAAGAAGAAAGATTTAAGAAAGAAGTAAGAAAGAAGAAAGAAAGAAGTTAGAGAGAAATAAAAAAGAGAAGAGAAAGAAAGAAAGAAGAATGAAAGAAAGCAGTATGAAAGAAGAAAGAAAGAAGAAAGAATGATAAAAGAAAGAAAGAATAAAGAAAGCAGTAACAAAAAATGAAAGAAAGAAGAAAGAAAGAAAGAAGTAAGTAAGAAGAAAGAAAGAAGAAAGAAGAAAGAAAGAAGAAAGAAGATGAAAGAAAGAAGAAAGACAGAAGAAAGAAAGAAGAAAGAAAGAAGAAAGAGAGAAAGAAAGAAGAAAGAAAGAAGAAGGAAGAAAGAAGAATGAAAGAAAGAAAGAAGAAAGAAAGAAGAGAGAAGAAAGAAAGAAAGAAAGAAAGAAAGAAGAAAGAAAGAAGAAAGGAAGAAAGAAGAAAGAAAGAAGAATGAAAGAAGAAAGAAAGAAGTAAGAAAGTAGAAAGAAAGAAGAGAGAAGAAAGAAAGAACAAACAATGAAGAAAGAAAGATGAAAAAAGAAAGAAGAAAGAAAGAAGAAAGATGAAAGAAAGAAGAAAGAAGAAAGAAAGAAAGAAGAAAGAAAGAAAGAAGAAAGAAAGAAGAATGGAAGAAAGAAGAAAGAAAGAAAGAAGAAAGAAAGAAAGAAGAAAGAAGAAAGAAAGAAGAAAGAAAGAAGAAAGAAAGAAAGAAAGAAGAAAGAAAGAAGAAAGAAAGAGGAAAGAAAGAAGAAAGAAAGAATAAAGAAAGAAAGAAGAAAGAAATAAGAAAGAAAGAAGAATGAAAGAAGAAAGAAGAAAGAAGAAAGAAGAAAGAAAGAAGAAAGAAAGAAGAAAGAAAGAAAGAAGAAAGAAAGAAGAAAGAATGAAGAAAGAAATAAGTAAGAAAGAAAGAAGAAAGAAAGAAGACAGAAAGAAGAAAGAAAGAAGAAACAAAGAAAGAAGAAAGAAAGAAAGAAGAAAGAAGAAAGAAGAAAGGAAGAAAGAAGAAAGAAAGAAATAAGAAAGAAATAAGAAAGAAAGAAGACAGAAAGAAGAAAGAAAGAAGAAAGAAGAAAGAAAGAAAGAAGAAAGAAAGAAGAGAGAAAGAAGAAAGAAAGAAGAAAGGAAGAATAAAGAAATAAGAAAGAAGAAAGAAAGAAGAAGGAAAGAAAGAAGAAAGAAGTAAGAAGGACGTTAGAAAGAAAAAAGTAAGAAAAAAGATAGAAAGAAGAAAGAAAGAAGAAAGAAAGAAGAGAGAGAAGAAAAAAGCAGAAAGAAAGAAGAAAGAAAGAAGTAAGAAGGAAGTAGGAAAGAAAGAAGAAAGAAAGAAGAAAGAAAGAAAGAACAAAGAAAGAATAAAGAAAGAAAGAACAAAGAAAGAATAAAGAAAGAATAAAGGAAGCAGAAAGAAAGAAAGAAGAAAGGAAGAAGAAAGAAAGAATAAAGAAAGAGGAAATAAAGAAGAAAGAAAGAAGAAAGAAAGAAGTAAGAAAGAAGAAACAAATAAAGAAAGAAGAAAGAAAGAAGGAAGAAAGACGAAAGAAAGAAGAAAGGAAGAAAGAAGAAAGAAAGAAATAAGAAAGAAATAAGAAAGAAAGAAGACAGAAAGAAGAAAGAATGAAGAAAGAAAGAAGAATGTAAGAAGAAAGAAAGAAAGAAGAAGGAAAGAAAGAAGAAAGAAAGAAGAAAGAAAGAAGAATGAGAGAAGAAAGAAAGAAAGAAGAAAGAAAGAAGAAAGAAAGAAGAAAGAAACAGGAAAGAAAGAAGAAAGAAAGAAGAAAGAAAGAAAGAAAGAAAGAAGATAGACAGAAGAAAGAAAGAAGAAAGAAATGAGAAAGAAAGAAAGAAAGAAGGAAGAAAGAAAGAAGAAAGAAAGAAGAAAGAAAGAAGAAAGAAAGAAGAATGAAAGAAGGAAAGAAAGAAGGAAGAAAGAAAGAAGAAAGAAAGAATAAAGAAGAAAAAAAAGAATAAAGAAAGAAAGAAGAAAGAAGGTAGAAAGAAAGAAAGAAGAAAGAAAGGAGAAAGGAAGAAAGAAGAAAGAAAGAAAGAAGAAAGTAAGAAAGAAGAAAGAAGAAAGAAAGAAGAAAGAAAGAGGAAAGAAAGAAGAAAGAAAGAAATAACAAAGAAGAAAATAAGAAGAAAGAAAGAATGAAGAACTAAGAAATAGAAAGAAGAAAGAAAGAAGACAGAAAGAAGAAAGAAAGAAGTAAGAAAGGAGAAAGAAAGAAGTAAGTAAGAAGAAAGAAAGAAGAAAGAAGAAAGAAAGAAGAAAGAAGATGAAAGAAAGAAGAAAGACAGAAGAAAGAAAGAAGAAAGAAAGAAGAAAGAGAGAAAGAAAGAAGAAAGAAAGAAGAAGGAAGAAAGACAGAAGAATGAAAGAAGAAAGAAAGAAGATGAAAGAAAGAAGAAAGAAGAAAGAAAGAAGAAAGAAAGAAAGAAGAAAGAAAGAAGAAAGAAAGAAGAAAGAAAGAAAGAAGAAAGAAAGAAGAAAGAAAGAAGAATGAAAGAAAGAAAGAAGAAAGAAAGAAGAGAGAAGAAAAAAGAAAGAAAGAAAGAAGAAAGAAAGAAGAAAGGAAGAAAGAAGAAAGAAAGAAGAATGAAAGAAGAAAGAAAGAAGAAAGAAAGAAGTAAGAAAGAAGAAAGAAAGAAGAGACAAGAAAGAAAGAACAAACAATGAAGAAAGAAAGATGAAAAAAGAAAGAAGAAAGAAAGAAGAAAGATGAAAGAAAGAAGAAAGAAGAAAGAAAGAAAGAAGAAAGAAAGAAAGAAGAAAGAAAGAAGAATGGAAGAAAGAAGAAAGAAAGAAAGCAGAAAGAAAGAAAGAAGAAAGAAGAAAGAAAGAAGAAAGAAAGAAGAAAGAAAGAAAGAAAGAAGAAAGAAAGAAGAAAGAAAGAGGAAAGAAAGAATAAAGAAAGAATAAAGAAAGAAAGAAGAAAGAAAAAAGAAAGAAAGAAGAATGAAAGAAGAAAGAAGAAAGAAAGAAAGAAGAAAGAAAGAAGAAAGAAAGAAGAAAGAAAGAAAGAAGAAAGAAAGAAGAAAGAATGAAGAAAGAAATAAGTAAGAAAGAAAGAAGAAAGAAAGAAGACAGAAAGAAGAAAGAAAGAGAAGAAAGAAAGAAGAAAGAAAGAAGAAAGAAAGAAGAAACAAATAAAGAAGAAAGAAAGAAAGAAGAAAGAAGAAAGAAGAAAGGAAGAAAGAAGAAAGAAAGAAATAAGAAAGAAATAAGAAAGAAAGAAGACAGAAAGAAGAAAGAAAGAAGTAAGAAAGAAGAAAGAAAGAAGAAAGAAGAAAGAAAGAAAGAAGAAAGAAAGAAATAAAGAAAAAAGAAAGAAGAAAGAAAGAAAGAAGAAAGAAAGAAGAAAGAAAGAAAGAAGAAAGGAAGAAGAAAGAAAGAAATAAGAAAGAAAGAAGAAAGAAAGAAGTAAGAAAGAAAGAAGGAAGAAAGAAGAAAAAAAGAAGAAAGAAAGAAGAAAGAAAGAAGGAATAAAGAAAAAAAGAATAAAGAAAGTAAGAAGAAAGAAAGAAGAAAGAAAGAAATAAAGAAAGAAGAAAGAAGAAAGAAAGAAAGAACAAAGAAAGAAGAAAGAAAGAAGAAAGAAAGAAAGAACAAGGAAAGAAGAAAGAAGAAAGAAAGAAGAAAGAAAGAAGAAAGAAAGAAGAAAGAAAGAAAGAAGAAAGAAAGAAAGAAATAAAGAAGAAAGAAAGAAGAAAGAAAGAAGAAAGAAAGAAAGAAGGAAGAATGAAGAAAGAAAGAAAGAATAAAGAAAGATTTAAGAAAGAAGTAAGAAAGAAGTAAGAAAGAAGTAAGAAAGAAATAAGAAAGAGGGAAGAAAGAAAGATGAAAGAAAGTAAGAAGAAAGTAAGAAAGAAGAAAGAAAGAAGAAAGAAAGAACAAAGAAAGAAGAAAGAAAGAAGTAAGAAAGAATGAAATAAAAAAGAAAGAAAGAAGAAAGAAGGAAAGAAGGAAGAAAGAAGAAAGAAAGAAAGAAGATAGAAAGAAGAAAGAAAGAAGGAAGAAAGAAAGAAGAAAGAAATAAGTAAGAAAGAAAGAAGAAAGAAAGAAGAAAGAAAGAGAAAGAAAGAAGAAAGAAAGAATAAAGAATGAAGAAAGTAAGAAGAAAGAAAGAAAGAAGAAAGAGAGAAGAAAGAAAGAAGAAAGAAATAAGAAAGAAAGAAGAAAGAAAGAAAGAAGAAAGAAAGAAAGAAAGAAAGAAGAAAGAAAGAAGAAAGTTAGAAGAAAGAAAGAAGAAAGAAAGAGGAAAGAATGAAGAAAGAAAGAAGAAAGAAAGAAAAAAGAAAGAAGAAAGAGAGAAGAAAGAAAGAAAGAAGAAAGAAAGAAGAAACAAAGAAAGAAGAAAGAAAGATTTAAGAAAGAAGTAAGAAAGAAGGAAGAAAGAAGTAAGAAAGAAATAAAAAAGAGAAGAGAAAGAAAGAAGAAAGAAAGAAAGCAGAATGAAAGAAGAAAGAAAGAAGAAAGTAAGAAGAAAGAACGAAGAAAGAAAGAGGAAGAAAGAAGAAAGAAAGAAGAAAGAAAGAAGAAAGAAGAAAGAAAGAAGAAAGAAAGAAGAAAGAATGAAAGAAGAAAGAAAGAGAGAAGAAAGAAAGAAGTAAGAAAGAAGAAAGAAAAATGAAATAAAGAAGAATGAAAGAAGAAAGAAAGAAAGAGAAGAAAGAAAGAAGAAGGAAAGAAGAAAGAAAGAAAGAAGAAAGAAAGAAGAAAGAAGAAAGAAAGAAGAAAGAAAAAAGAAAGAAATAAAGAAGAAAGAAAGAAAGAAGAAAGAAAGAGGAAAGAAAGAAGAAAGAAGGAAGAAAGAAGAAAGAAAGAAGAAAGAAAGAAATAAGAAAAAATAAAGAAGAAAGAAAGAAGAAAGAAAGAAAGAATAAAGAAAGAAGAAAGAAAGAAGAAAGAAAGAAGTAAGAATGAAGAAAGAAAGAAGTAAGAAAGAAAGAAAAAAGAAAGAAGAAAGAGGAAAGAAAGAAAGAAGAAATAAACAAGAAAGAAAGAAAGAAGAAAGAAAGAAAGAAGAAAGAAAGAAGAAAGAAAGAAAGAATAAAGAAAGAAGAAAGAAAGAAGAAAGAAATAAGTAAGAAGGAAGTAAGAAAGAAGTAAGAAAGAGGTAAGAAAGAAAGAAGAAAGAAAGAAGAAAGAAAGTAAGAAGAAAGAAAGAAGAAAGAAAGAAGAAAGAAAGAAGAAAGAAGAAGGAAAGAAGAAAGAAAAAATAAAGAAAGAAGAAAGAAAGAACAAAGAAAGAAGAAAGAAAGAAGAAAAAAGAAAGAACAAAGAAAGAAGAAAGAAGAAAGAATGAAGAAAGAAAGAAATATAGAAAGAAGAAAGAAAGAAGAAAGAAAGAAAGAAGAAAGAAAGAAGAAATAAAGAAGAAAGAAAGAAGAAAGAAGAAGGAAAGAAGAACGAAAACATAAAGAAAGAAGAAAGAAAGAAAGAACAAAGAAAGAAGAAAGAAAGAAGAAAAAAAGAAAGAAGAAAGAAAGAAGAAAGAAGAAAGAATGAAGAAAGAAAGAAATATAGAAAGAAGAAAAAAAGAAGAAAGAAATAATAAAGAAAGAAGAATGAAAGAACAAAGAAATAACAAAGAAAGAAAGAAGTAAGAAAGACGTAAGAAAGAAGAAAGAAATATTTAAGAAAGAAGTAAGAAAGATGTAAGAAAGAAAGAAGAAAGAGAGAAGAAATAAGAAGAAAGAAAGAAAGAAGAAAGAAAGAAAGAAGAAAGAAAGAAGAAAGAAAGAAAGAAGAAAGAAATAAGTAAGAAAGAATGAAATAAAGAAGAAAGAAAAAAATAAAGAAGAAAGAAGGAAGAAAGAAAGAAAGAAGAAAGAAAGAAGAAAAAGAAGAAAGAAAGAAGAAAGAAAGAAGAAAGAAAGAAGAAAGAATGAAAGAAGAAAGAAATAAGTAAGAAAGAAGTAAGAAAGAAGTAAGAAAGAAGTAAGAAAGAAGTAAGAAAGAAAGAAGAAAGAAAAAAGAAAGAAAGAAGAAAGAAAGGAAGAAGAAAGAAAGAAGACAGATAGAAGAAAGAAACAAAGAAGAAAAAAAGAAGAAAAAAAGAAGAAAAAAAGAAGAAAAAAATGAGAAAGAAAGAAGAAAGAAAGAAAAAATAAAGAAAGAAGAAAGAAAGAAGAAAGGAAGAAATAAGAAAGAAATAAAGAAGAAAGAAAGAAAGAAAGAAAGAAGAAAGAAAGAAGAAAGGAAGAAGAAAGAAAGAAGAAAGAAAGAGGAAAGAAAGAAGAATGAAAGAAGAAAGAATAAAGAAAGAAGAAAGAAAGGAGAAAGAAAGAAAAAAGAAAGAAAGAAGTAAGAAAGAAGTAAGAAAGAAGAAAGAAAGATTTAAGAAGAAGTAAGAAAGAAGCAAGAAAGAAGTAAGAAAGAAAGAAGAAAGAGAGAAGAAAGAAAGAAGAAAGAAAGAAAGAAGAAAAAAGAAAGAAGAAAGAAGAAAGAAAGAAGAAAGAAGAAAGAAAGAAGAAAGAAAGAAAGAAAAAAGAAAGAAGAAAGAAAGAAAGAAGAAATAAAGAAATAAGAAAGAAAGAAGAAAGAAAGAAGAAAGAAAGAGAGAAGAATGAAGAAGAAAGAAGAAAGAAAGAAAGAAAAATGAAAGAAGAAAGGAAAAGAAAGGAAGAAGAAAGAAAGAATAAAGAAAGATAGAAGAAAGAAGGAAAGAAGAAAGAAAGAAAGAAAGAAAGAAGAAAGAAGAAAGAAAGAAAGAATAAATAAAGAAGAAAGAAAGTAGTAAGAAAGAATTAAGAAAGAAGTAAGAAAGAAAGAAGAAAGAAACAAGAAAGAAGAAAGAAGAAAGAAAGAAAGAAGAAAGAAAGAAGAAAGAAAGAAGAAAGAAAGAAGAAAGAATTAAAGAAGAAAGTAAGAAGAAAGAAGAATGAAAGAAAGAAAGAAGAAAGAAAGATATAAAGAAATAAAGAAGAAAGAAGAAAGAATGAAGAAAGAAGGAAGTAAGAAAGAAGGAAGAAGGAATGAAAAAAGAAAAAAGAAGTAAGAAAGAAGAAAAAATAACAAAGAGATAAGAAAGAAAGAATAAAAGAAGAAAGAAAGAAGAAAGAAAGAAGAAAGAAAGAGGAAAGAAAGAAGAAAGAAGAAAGAAAGAAGAAAGAAAGAAAGAAGAAATAAAGAAAGAAGAAAGAAGAAAGAAAGAAGAAAGAAAGAAGAAAGAAAGTAAAAGAAAGAAAGAAGAAAGAAAGAAGAAAGAAAGAAATAAAGAAGAAAGAAAGAAGAAAGAAAGAAAGATGAAAGAAAGAAGAAAGAAAGAAAGAAGAAAGAAAGAAGAAAGAAAGAGATAAGAAAGAAGAAAGAAAGAAGTAAGAAAGAGAGAAGAATGAAGAAGAAAGAAGAAAGAAAGAAAGAAAAATGAAAGAAGAAAGGAAAAGAAAGGAAGAAGAAAGAAAGGAAGAAGAAAAAAAGAATAAAGAAAAATAGAATAAAGAAGGAAAGAAGAAAGAAAGAAAGAAAGAAAGAAAGAAAGAAAGAAAGAAAGAAAGAAAGAAGAAAGAAAAAAGAAAGAAGAAAGAAAGAAAGAACAAAGAAAGAACAAAGAAAGAAGAAAGAAGAAAGAAGAAAGAAAGAAAGAAGAAAGAAAGAAGAAAGAAAGAAGAAAGAAAGAAGAAAGAAAGAAAGAAGAAAGAAAGAAGAAAGAAAGAAGAATGAATGAAAGAAAGAAGAAAGAAAGATATAAAGAAATAAAGAAGAAAGAAAGAAGAAAGAATGAAGAAAGAAGGAAGTAAGAAAGAAGGAAGAAGGAATGAAAAAAGAAAGAAAGAATTAAGAAAGAAGAAAAAATAACAAAGAGATAAGAAAGAAAGAATAAAAGAAGAAAGAAAGAAGAAAGAAGAAAGAAAGAAGAAAGAAAGAAGAAAGAAAGAGGAAAGAAAGAAGAATGAAGAAAGAAAGAAGAAAGAAAGAAAGAAGAAAGAAAGAAGAAAAAAAGAAAGAAGAAAGATTTAAGAAAGAAGAAAGAAAGAAGAAAGAAAGAAGTTAGAGAGAAATAAAAAAGAGAAGAGAAAGAAAGAAAGAAGAATGAAAGAAAGCAGTATGAAAGAAGAAAGAAAGAAGAAAGAATGATAAAAGAAAGAAAGAATAAAGAAAGCAGTAAGAAAGAATGAAAGAAAGAAGAAAGAAAGAAAGAAGTAAGTAAGAAGAAAGAAAGAAGAAAGAAGAAAGAAAGAAGAAAGAAGATGAAAGAAAGAAGAAAGACAGAAGAAAGAAAGAAGAAAGAAAGAAGAAAGAGAGAAAGAAAGAAGAAAGAAAGAAGAAGGAAGAAAGAAGAATGAAAGAAAGAAAGAAGAAAGAAAGAAGAGAGAAGAAAGAAAGAAAGAAAGAAAGAAGAAAGAAAGAAGAAAGGAAGAAAGAAGAAAGAAAGAAGAATGAAAGAAGAAAGAAAGAAGTAAGAAAGTAGAAAGAAAGAAGAGAGAAGAAAGAAAGAACAAACAATGAAGAAAGAAAGATGAAAAAAGAAAGAAGAAAGAAAGAAGAAAGATGAAAGAAAGAAGAAAGAAGAAAGAAAGAAAGAAGAAAGAAAGAAAGAAGAAAGAAAGAAGAATGGAAGAAAGAAGAAAGAAAGAAAGAAGAAAGAAAGAAAGAAGAAAGAAGAAAGAAAGAAGAAAGAAAGAAGAAAGAAAGAAAGAAAGAAGAAAGAAAGAAGAAAGAAAGAGGAAAGAAAGAAGAAAGAAAGAATAAAGAAAGAAAGAAGAAAGAAATAAGAAAGAAAGAAGAATGAAAGAAGAAAGAAGAAAGAAAGAAAGAAGAAAGAAAGAAGAAAGAAAGAAGAAAGAAAGAAAGAAGAAAGAAAGAAGAAAGAATGAAGAAAGAAATAAGTAAGAAAGAAAGAAGAAAGAAAGAAGACAGAAAGAAGAAAGAAAGAAGAAACAAAGAAAGAAGAAAGAAAGAAAGAAGAAAGAAGAAAGAAGAAAGGAAGAAAGAAGAAAGAAAGAAATAAGAAAGAAATAAGAAAGAAAGAAGACAGAAAGAAGAAAGAAAGAAGAAAGAAGAAAGAAAGAAAGAAGAAAGAAAGAAGAGAGAAAGAAGAAAGAAAGAAGAAAGGAAGAATAAAGAAATAAGAAAGAAGAAAGAAAGAAGAAGGAAAGAAAGAAGAAAGAAGTAAGAAGGACGTTAGAAAGAAAAAAGTAAGAAAAAAGATAGAAAGAAGAAAGAAAGAAGAAAGAAAGAAGAGAGAGAAGAAAAAAGCAGAAAGAAAGAAGAAAGAAAGAAGTAAGAAGGAAGTAGGAAAGAAAGAAGAAAGAAAGAAGAAAGAAAGAAAGAACAAAGAAAGAATAAAGAAAGAAAGAACAAAGAAAGAATAAAGAAAGAATAAAGGAAGCAGAAAGAAAGAAAGAAGAACGGAAGAAGAAAGAAAGAATAAAGAAAGAGGAAATAAAGAAGAAAGAAAGAAGAAAGAAAGAAGTAAGAAAGAAGAAACAAATAAAGAAAGAAGAAAGAAAGAAGGAAGAAAGACGAAAGAAAGAAGAAAGGAAGAAAGAAGAAAGAAAGAAATAAGAAAGAAATAAGAAAGAAAGAAGACAGAAAGAAGAAAGAATGAAGAAAGAAAGAAGAATGAAAGAAGAAAGAAAGAAAGAAGAAGGAAAGAAAGAAGAAAGAAAGAAGAAAGAAAGAAGAATGAGAGAAGAAAGAAAGAAAGAAGAAAGAAAGAAGAAAGAAAGAAGAAAGAAACAGGAAAGAAAGAAGAAAGAAAGAAGAAAGAAAGAAAGAAAGAAAGAAGATAGACAGAAGAAAGAAAGAAGAAAGAAATGAGAAAGAAAGAAAGAGAGAAGGAAGAAAGAAAGAAGAAAGAAAGAAGAAAGAAAGAAGAAAGAAAGAAGAATGAAAGAAGGAAAGAAAGAAGGAAGAAAGAAAGAAGAAAGAAAGAATAAAGAAGAAAAAAAAGAATAAAGAAAGAAAGAAGAAAGAAGGTAGAAAGAAAGAAAGAAGAAAGAAAGGAGAAAGGAAGAAAGAAGAAAGAAAGAAAGAAGAAAGTAAGAAAGAAGAAAGAAGAAAGAAAGAAGAAAGAAAGAGGAAAGAAAGAAGAAAGAAAGAAATAACAAAGAAGAAAATAAGAAGAAAGAAAGAATGAAGAACTAAGAAATAGAAAGAAGAAAGAAAGAAGACAGAAAGAAGAAAGAAAGAAGTAAGAAAGGAGAAAGAAAGAAGTAAGTAAGAAGAAAGAAAGAAGAAAGAAGAAAGAAAGAAGAAAGAAGATGAAAGAAAGAAGAAAGACAGAAGAAAGAAAGAAGAAAGAAAGAAGAAAGAGAGAAAGAAAGAAGAAAGAAAGAAGAAGGAAGAAAGACAGAAGAATGAAAGAAGAAAGAAAGAAGATGAAAGAAAGAAGAAAGAAGAAAGAAAGAAGAAAGAAAGAAGAAAGAAAGAAGAAAGAAAGAAGAAAGAAAGAAAGAAGAAAGAAAGAAGAAAGAAAGAAGAATGAAAGAAAGAAAGAAGAAAGAAAGAAGAGAGAAGAAAAAAGAAAGAAAGAAAGAAGAAAGAAAGAAGAAAGGAAGAAAGAAGAAAGAAAGAAGAATGAAAGAAGAAAGAAAGAAGAAAGAAAGAAGTAAGAAAGAAGAAAGAAAGAAGAGACAAGAAAGAAAGAACAAACAATGAAGAAAGAAAGATGAAAAAAGAAAGAAGAAAGAAAGAAGAAAGATGAAAGAAAGAAGAAAGAAGAAAGAAAGAAAGAAGAAAGAAAGAAAGAAGAAAGAAAGAAGAATGGAAGAAAGAAGAAAGAAAGAAAGCAGAAAGAAAGAAAGAAGAAAGAAGAAAGAAAGAAGAAAGAAAGAAGAAAGAAAGAAAGAAAGAAGAAAGAAAGAAGAAAGAAAGAGGAAAGAAAGAATAAAGAAAGAATAAAGAAAGAAAGAAGAAAGAAATAAGAAAGAAAGAAGAATGAAAGAAGAAAGAAGAAAGAAAGAAAGAAGAAAGAAAGAAGAAAGAAAGAAGAAAGAAAGAAAGAAGAAAGAAAGAAGAAAGAATGAAGAAAGAAATAAGTAAGAAAGAAAGAAGAAAGAAAGAAGACAGAAAGAAGAAAGAAAGAGAAGAAAGAAAGAAGAAAGAAAGAAGAAAGAAAGAAGAAACAAATAAGGAAGATAGAAAGAAAGAAGAAAGAAGAAAGAAGAAAGGAAGAAAGAAGAAAGAAAGAAATAAGAAAGAAATAAGAAAGAAAGAAGACAGAAAGAAGAAAGAAAGAAGTAAGAAAGAAGAAAGAAAGAAGAAAGAAGAAAGAAAGAAAGAAGAAAGAAAGAAATAAAGAAAAAAGAAAGAAGAAAGAAAGAAAGAAGAAAGAAAGAAGAAAGAAAGAAAGAAGAAAGGAAGAAGAAAGAAAGAAATAAGAAAGAAAGAAGAAAGAAAGAAGTAAGAAAGAAAGAAGGAAGAAAGAAGAAAAAAAGAAGAAAGAAAGAAGAAAGAAAGAAAGAAAAATGAAAGAAGAAAGGAAAAGAAAGGAAGAAGAAAGAAAGATTAAAGAAAGATAGAATAAAGAAGGAAAGAAGAAAGAAAGAAAGAAGAAAGAAAGAAAAAAGAAAGTAAGAAGAAAGAAAGAGAGAGGAAATAAAGAAAGAAGAAAGAGAGAAAGAAGAAAGAAAGAACAAATAAAGAAGAAAGAAAAGGAAAGGAAGAAGAAAGAAAGAAGAACGAAAGAAGAAAGAAAGAAGAAAGAAAGAAAGAGGAAAGAAAGAACAAAGAAAGAACAAAGAAAGAAAGAAAAAACAAAGAAAAAACAAAGAAAGAAGAAAGGAAGAAGAAAGAAGTAAGAAAGAAGTTATAAATAAAGAACAAAGAGAGACGAAAGAAAGAAGAAAGAAAAAAGTAAGAAAGAAAGAGGAAAGAAAGAAGAAAGAAAGAAAGAAGAAAGAGAGAAGAAAGAAAGAAGAAACAAAGAAAGAAAGAAGAAAGAAAGAAAGAAAGAAGATAGAAGTAAGAAAGAAAGAAGAAAGAAGAAAAAAAGAAAGAAGAAAGAAAGAGGAGAGAAAGAAGAAAGAAAGAAGAAAGGAAGAATAAAGAAATAAGAAAGAAGAAAGAAAGAAGAAGGAAAGAAAGAAGAAAGATGTAAGAAGGACGTTAGAAAGAAAAAAGTAAGAAAAAAGATAGAAAGAAGAAAGAAAGAAGAAAGAAAGAAGAGAGAGAAGAAAAAAGCAGAAAGAAAGAAGAAAGAAAGAAGTAAGAAGGAAGTAGGAAAGAAAGAAGAAAGAAAGAAGGAAGAAAGAAAGAACAAAGAAAGAATAAAGGAAGAAAGAACAAAGAAAGAATAAAGAAAGAATAAAGGAAGCAGAAAGAAAGAAAGAAGAAAGGAAGAAGAAAGGAAGAAAGAAAGAAGAAAGAAAGAAAGAAGAAAGGAAGAAGAAAGAAAGAAGAAAGAAAGAGGAAATAAAGAAGAAAGAAAGAAGAAAGAAAGAAGTAAGAAAGAAGAAACAAAGAAAGAAAGAAGAAAGAAAGAAGGAAGAAAGACGAAAGAAAGAAGAAAGGAAGAAAGAAGAAAGAAAGAAATTAGAAAGAAATAAGAAAGAAAGAAGACAGAAAGAAGAAAGAATGAAGAAAGAAAGAAGAATGAAAGAAGAAAGAAAGAAAGAAGAAGGAAAGAAAGAAGAAAGAAAGAAGAAAGAAAGAAGAATGAGAGAAGAAAGAAAGAAAGAAGAAAGAAAGAAGAAAGAAAGAAGAAAGAAAGAGGAAATAAAGAAGAAAGAAATAAGAAAGAAAGAAAGAAAGAAGGAAGAAAGAAAGAAGAAAGAAAGAAGAAAGAAAGAAGAAAGAAAGAAGAATGAAAGAAGAAAGAAAGAAAGAAGAAAGAAGGAAGAAAGAAAGAAGAAAGAAAGAATAAAGAAGAAAAAAAGAAAGAATAAAGAAAGAAAAAAGAAAGAAGGTAGAAAGAAAGAAAGAAGAAAGAAAGAAGAAAGGAAGAAAGAAGAAAGAAAGAAGAAAGAAAGAAGGAAAGAAAGAAGGAAGAAAGAAAGAAGAAAGAAAGAATAAAGAAGAAAAAAAGAAAGAATAAAGAAAGAAAGAAGAAAGAAGGTAGAAAGAAAGAAAGAAGAAAGAAAGAAGAAAGGAAGAAAGAAGAAAGAAAGAAAGAAGAAAGTAAGAAAGAAGAAAGAAGAAAGAAAGAAGAAAGAAAGAGGAAAGAAAGAAGAAAGAAAGAAATAACAAAGAAGAAAATAAGAAGAAAGAAAGAATGAAGAACTAAGAAATAAGAAAGAAAGAAGAAAGAAAGAAGACAGAAAGAAGAAAGAAAGAAGTAAGAAAGAAGAAAGAAAGAAGTAAGTAAGAAGAACGAAAGAAGAAAGAAGAAAGAAAGAAGAAAGAAGATGAAAGAAAGAAGAAAGACAGAAGAAAGAAAGAAGAAAGAAAGAAGAAAGAGAGAAAGAAAGAAGAAAGAAAGAAGAAGGAAGAAAGACAGAAGAATGAAAGAAGAAAGAAAGAAGATGAAAGAAAGAAGAAAGAAGAAAGAAAGAAGAAAGAAAGAAGAAAGAAAGAAGAAAGAAAGAAGAAAGAAAGAATGAAGAAAGAAAGAAGAAAGAAAGAAGAATGAAAGAAAGAAAGAAGAAAGAAAGAAGAGAGAAGAAAGAAAGAAAGAAAGAAAGAAAGAAGAAAGAAAGAAGAAAGGAAGAAAGAAGAAAGAAAGAAGAATGAAAGAAGAAAGAAAGAAGAAAGAAAGAAGTAAGAAAGAAGAAAGAAAGAAGAGAGAAGAAAGAAAGAACAAACAATGAAGAAAGAAAGAGGAAAAAAGAAAGAAGAAAGAAAGAAGAAAGATGAAAGAAAGAAGAAAGAAGAAAGAAAGAAAGAAGAAAGAAAGAAAGAAGAAAGAAAGAAGAATGGAAGAAAGAAGAAAGAAAGAAAGAAGAAAGAAAGAAAGAAGAAAGAAGAAAGAAAGAAGAAAGAAAGAAAGAAAGAAGAAAGAAAGAAGAAAGAAAGAGGAAAGAAAGAAAAAAGAAAGAATAAAGAAAGAAAGAAGAAAGAAATAAGAAAGAAATATGAATGAAAGAAGAAAGAAGAAAGAAAGAAAGAAGAAAGAAAGAAGAAAGAAAGAAGAAAGAAAGAAAGAAGAAAGAAAGAAGAAAGAATGAAGAAAGAAATAAGTAAGAAAGAAAGAAGAAAGAAAGAAGACAGAAAGAAGAAAGAAAGAGAAGAAAGAAAGAAGAAAGAAAGAAGAAAGAAAGAAGAAACAAATAAAGGAGAAAGAAAGAAAGAAGAAAGAAGAAAGAAGAAAGGAAGAAAGAAGAAAGAAAGAAATAAGAAAGAAATAAGAAAGAAAGAAGACAGAAAGAAGAAAGAAAGAAGTAAGAAAGAAGTAACAAAGAAAGAAAGAAGAAAGACAGAAGACAGAAAGAAGTAAGAAAGAAGAATGAAAGAAGTAACAAAGAAAGAAAGAAGAAAGAAAGAAGAAAGAAAGAAAGTAGAAAGAAAGAAAGAAGAAAAGGAAGAAAGGAAAAAAGAAGAAAGAAAGAAAGATGAAAGTAAGAAAGAAGAAAGAAAAAGAAACAAGAAAGAAAGAAGAAAGAAACAAGAAAGAAAGAAGAAAGAAAGAAGAAAATAAAAAGAAAGAAAGAATGAAGAAATAAAGAAATAAGAAAGAAAGAAGAAAGAAAGAAGACAGAAAGAAGAAAGAAGTAAGAAAGAAAGAAAGAATAAAGGAAGAAGAAAGAAAGAAGTAATAAAGAGGAAAGAAAGAAGAAAGAAAGAAGAAAGAAAGAAGAAAGAAAGAATGAAGAAATAAAGAAATAAGAAAGAAAGAAGAAAGAAAGAATACAGAAATAAGAAAGAAGTAAGAAAGAAGAAAGAAAGAAATAACTAAGAAAGAAGAAAGAAGATAGAAAGAAAGAAAGAAGAAAGAAGAAAGAATGAAGAAAGAAATAAGTAAGAAAGAAAGAAGAAAGAAAGAAGACAGAAAGAAGAAAGAAAGAAGTAAGAAATAAGAAAGAAAGAAGAAAGAAAGAAGAAAGAAAGAAGAAAGGAAGAATGAAAGAAGAAAGAAGAAAGAAAGAAGAAAGAAAGAAGAAAGAAAGAAAGAAGAAAGAAAGAAAGAAAGAAGAAAGAAGAAAGAATGAAGAAAGAATGAAGAAAGAAATAAGTAAGAAAGAAAGAAGAAAGAAAGAAGACAGAAAGAAGAAAGAAAGAAGTAAGAAAGAAGAAAGAAAGAAGAAAGAAAGAAGAAAGAAAGAAGTAAGAAAGAAAGAAAGAAGTAAGAAAGAAGAAAGAAGAAAGAAACAAGAAAGAAAGAAGAAAGAAAGAAGAAACAATGAAGAAAGAAAAAAGAAAAAAGATAGAAAGAATACAGAAAGAAGAAAGAAAGAAGTAAGAAAGAAGAAAGAAAGAAGAAAGAAATAAGAAAGAAAGAAGAAAGAAGAAAGAAAGAAGAAAGAAAGAAGAAATAAAGAAGAAAGAAAGAAGAAGGAAAAAATAAAGAAGAAAGGAAGAAGAAAGGAAGAAAGAAGAAAGAAAGAAGAAAGAAAGAAGAAAAAAAGAAAGAAAGAAAGAAAGAAAGAAAGAAAGAAAGAAAGAAAGAAAGAAGAAAGAAAGAAAGAAGAAAGGAAGAAGAAAAACGAAGAAAGAAAGTGGAAATAAAGAAGAAAGAAAGAAGAGAGAAAGAAGTAAGAAAGAAGAAACAAAGAAAGAAAGAAGAAAGAAAGAAAGAAAGAAGATAGAATTAAGAAATAAAGAAGAAAGAAGAAAGAAAGAAAGAAGAAAGAAAGAAAGAAGAGAGAAAGAAGAAAGAAAGAAGAAAGGATGA
>NW_027043417.1:0-108798 GCF_036013475.1 Columba livia
TTCTTCTTTCTTTCTTCTTTCTTCTTTCTTACTTCTTTCTTACTTCTTTCTTACTTCTTTTTTCTTCTTTCTTACTTCTTTCTTACTTCTTTTTTACTTCTTTCTTACTCCTTTCTTACTTCTTTCTTTCTTCTTTCTTCTTTCTTTCTACATCTTCTTTCTTCCTTCTTTCTTTCTTCTTTCTTTCTTTCTTTCTTCTTTCTTTCTTCGTACTTTCTTCTTTGTTTCTTACTTCTTTCTTACTTCTTTCTTTCTTCTTTCTTTCTTCTTTCTTTCTATATTCTTTCTTCTTCCTTTCTTCTTTCTTTCTTACTTCTTTCTTACTTCTTTCTTACTTCTTTCTTTCTTCTTTCTATCTTTCGGCCTTCTTTCTTTCTTCTTTCTTTGTTTAGTCTTTCTTTCTTTCTTCTTTCTTATTTCTTTTTTACTTTTTGTTACTTCTTTCTTTCTTCTTTCATTCTTCATTCTTTCGTTCTTTCTTCTTTCTTTCTTTCTTCTTACTTTTTTCTTACTTTCTTTCTTCTTTCTTCTTTCTTTCTTTCTTCTTTCTTTCTTCTTTCTTTCTTTCTTTCTTCTTTCTTTCTTTCTTTCTTTCTTTCTTTCTTTCTTCTTTTTCTTTCTTCTCACTTCTTTCTTCCTTTCTTCTTTCTTTATTCTTTCTTTCTTCTTTCCTTTTTCTTCTACTTTCTTTCTTCTTCCACCTTTCATTCTTCTTTCTTTCTTCGTTCTTTCTTCTTTCTTTCTTTATTATTTCTTCCTTCTTTCTTCTTCTTTCTTTCTTTTTTCTTTCTTTCTTTCTTCTTTCTTTCTTTTTCTTCTTTCTTTCTTATTTCTTTCTTCTTTCTTTCTTTCTTCTTTCCTTCTTCTTCTTTCTTCTTTCTTCTTTCTTTATTTTCTTCTTCTTTTCTTCTTTCATTCTTCTTTCTTCTTTCTTTCTTCTTTCTTCTTTGTCTCTTCTTTCTTTCTTTCTTTATTATTCTTTCTTCTCTTCTTCTTCTTTCTTTCTTCTTTTTTCTTTCATATTTCTTCTTCTTTCTTCTTCTTTCTTTCTTCTTTCTCTTTCTTCTTCTTTCTTTCTTCTTTTTTTCTTTCTTCTTTCTTTCTTTCTTTTATTTTCTTTCTTCTTATTTCTTTTTTCATATCTTTTTTATTTATTTAGTCTTCTTTTTTTCTTTCTTTTTCTTTGCTTTCTTTCTTTTATTTTCTTTTTCTTTTTTTTCTTTTTTCTTTTTCTTTCTTTCTTTATTTCTTCTTTTTCTTTCTTTCTTCTTTCTTCTTCTTCTTCTTTCTTCTTCTTTCTTTCTTCTTCTTTTCTTCATTCTTTCTTCTTTCTTTCTTCTTCCTTTCTTCATTCTTTCTTCTTTCTTTCTTCTTTCTTTCTTTCTTCTTTCTTTCTTCTTTCTTCTTCTTTCTTCTTTCTTTCTTCTTTCTGTTTTCTTCTTTTTTCTTTCTTCTCTCTTTCTTCTTCCTTTATTCTTTCTTTCTTCTTTATTTCTTCTTTCTTTCTTTCTTCTTTCTTTCTACTTTCTTTCTTTCTTCTTTCTTCTTTATATTTCTTTCTTCTTTCTTTCTTTTTTCTTTCTTCTTTCTTTCTTTCTTCTTTCTCTCTTCTTTCTTTCTTCTTCCTTTTTTCTTTCTTTCTTCTTTCTTTCTTCTTTCTTTCTTCTATCTTTCTTTCTTCTTTCTTTCTTCTTTCTTTCTTCTTACTTTATTCTTCTTTCTTACTTCTTATTTACTTCTATCTTTCTTCTTTCTTCTTTCTTCTTTCCTTCTTTCTTTCTTACTTCTTTCTTAATTCTTTCTTACTTCTTTCTTACTTCTTTATTACTTCTTTCTTACTTCTTTCTTTCTTCTTCTTTCTTTCTTCTTTTTCTTTCTTCTTACTTTCTCCTTTCTTTCTTTCTTCTTTATTTCTTTCTTCTTTCTTTCTTCTTTCTTTCTTCTTTATTTCTTCTTTCTTTCTTTCTTCTTTCTTTCTTCTATTTCCTTCTTTCTTTTCTTCTTCTCTTCTTTCTTCTTTCTTTCTTCTTTCTTCTTTCTTATTTCTTTATTTCTTCTTTCTTATTTCGTATTTCTTTCTTCTTCCTTTCTTCCTTCTTTCTTTCTTTCTTTCTTCTTTCTTTCATCTTTCTTCTTTCTTCTTTCCTTCTTCTTTCTTTCTTCTCTCTTTGTTCTTTCTTTCTTTCTTCTTTCTTTCTTCTTTCTTTCTTATTTCTTTCTTTCTTCTTTCTTCTTTCTTTCTAACTTCTTCTTTCTTCCTTCTTTCTTTCTTCTTTCTTTCTTTCTTTCTTCTTCTTTCTTCTTTCTTTCTTCCTACTTTCTTCTTTGTTTCTTACTTCTTTCTTACTTCTTTCTTTTTTCTTTCTTTCTTCTTTCTTTCTACATTCTTTCTTCTTCCTTTCTTCTTCTTTCTTACTTCTTTCTTACTTCTTTCTTACTTCTTTCTTACTTCTTTCTTTCTTCTTTCTTTCTTTCGGCCTTCTTTTTTCTTCTTTCTTTGTTTAGTCTTTCTTTCTTTCTTCTTTCTCTCTTACATCTTTCTTATTTCTTTTTTACTTTTTTGTTACTTCTTTCTTTCTTCTTCCATTCTTCATTCTTTCGTTCTTTCTTCTTTCTTTCTTTCTTCTTACTTTTTTCTGTCTTTCTTTCTTTCTTTCTTCTTTCTTTCTTTCTTTCTTTCTTTCTTTCTTTCTTTCTTTCTTTCTTTGTTTTTCTTTCTTCTCACTTCTTTCTTCCTTTCTTCTTTCTTTATTCTTTCTTTCTTCTTTCTTTTTTCTTTCTACTTTCTTTCTTTCTTCCACCTTTCATTCTTCTTTCTTTCTTCGTTCTTTCTTCTTTCTTTCTTTATTCTTTCTTCTTTCTTTCTTTCTTCTTTCTTTCTTTTTTCTTTCTTTCTTTTTTTTCTTCTTTCTTTCTTCTTTCTTTCTTCTTTCTTTCTTTTTTCTTCTTTCCTTCTTCTTTCTTTCTTCTTTCTTCTTTCTTTATTTTTTCTTCCTTCTTCTTCTTCTTTCTTTCTTTCTTCTTCTTCTCTTTCTTTCTTTCTTTCTTTCTTCTTTCTTCTTGTTCTTCTTTCTTTATTTCTTTATTATTTCATTCTTCCCTCTTTCTTCTTTCTTTCTTTCTTTTTTCTTTCATATTTATTTCTCTTCTTCTTCTTTCTTCTTTCTTCTTTCTTTCTTCTTTCTTTCTTTCTTCTCTCTTTCTTCTTCTTCTTTCTTTCTTTCTTCTTTCTTTCAGTCTTTCTTTCTTCTTTCTTTCTTCCTTCTTTCTCTTTCTTTATTTTTTCTTTCTTCTTTCTCTTTCTTTCTTCTTCCTTTTCTTCTCTCTTTGTTCTTTCTTTCTTTCTTTCTTCTTTCTTTCTTTCCTCTTACTTGCTTACTTTCTTCTTTCTTTCTTCTTTCATTCTTTCTTTGAATGAAAGAAAGAAAGAAAGAAAGAGGAAAGAAACAAATAAGAAAGAAAGAAGAAAGAAAGAAGAAAAATGAAAGAAATAAGAAAGAAGTAAGAAAGAAGAAAGAATGAAATAAGAAAGAAGAAAGAAAGAACTAATAAAGAAGTAAGTAAGAAAGAAGAAAGAACGAAAGAAGAAAGAAAGATAGAAGAATGAAAGAAGAAACAAATAATAAAGAAAGAAGAAAGAAAGAAGAAAGAAAGAAGAAAGAAAGAAGAGAGATAGAAGAAAGAAAGAAGAAAGAAAGAAGAAAGAAAGAAAGAAGAAAGAAAGAAGAAAGAAAGAAGAAAGAAAGAAGTAAGAAAGAAAGAAGAAAGAAGAATAAAGAAAGAAAGAATGAAGAAAGAAAAAAGAAGGAAATAAGAAAGAAATAAGAAAGAAAGAAGAAAGAAAGAAAGAAAGAAAGAAGAAAGAAAGAAGAAAGAAAGAAGAAAGAAAGAAGAAAGAAAAAAGAAGGAAAGAATAAAGAAAGAAGAAAGAAAGTAGAAAGAATGAAAGAAGAAGAAAGAAAGAAGAAAGAAAGAAGAAAGAAAGAAAAAACAAAGAAGAAAGAAGAAAAAGAAGAAAGATAGAAAGAATGAAGAAAGAAAAAAGAAGGAAATAAGTAAGAAAGAAGAAAGAAAGAAGAAAGAAAGAAAGAAAGAAGAAAGAAAGAAAGGAAGAAGAAAGAAAGAAGAAAGAAAGAAGAAAGAAAGAAGAAAAAAAGAAAGAAGAAAGAAAAGAAAGAAGAAAGTAAGAGGAAATATAGAAGAAAGAAATAAAGAAGAAAAAAGAAGAAAGAAAGAAGAAAGAAAGAAGAAAGAAAGAAAGAAAGAAAGAAAGAAGAAAGAAAGAAGGAAAAAGAAGAAAGAAAGAAATAAGAAGGAAGAAATAAGAAAGAAAGAAAGAAGAAAGAAGAAAGAAAGAAGAAAGAATGAAGTAAGAAAGAAGTAAGAAAGAAAGAAGAAAGAAAGAATAAGAAAGAAAGAAGAAAGAAAGAAGAAAGAAAGAAAGAAGAAAGAAAGAATAAAGAAAGAAAGAATGAAGAGAGAAAAAAGAAGGAAATAAGAAAGAAAGAAGAAAGAATGAAGAAAGAAAGAAGAAAGAAAGAAGAAGGAAAGAATAAATAAAGAAGAAAGAAAGAAGAAAGAATGAAGAAGGAAGAAAGAAAGAAGAAAGAAAGAAGAAAGAAAGAAGTAAGAAAGATTGAATTAAGAAAGATAGAAGAAAGAAAGAAGAAAGAAAGTAAAAACAAAGAAAGAAAGAAGAAAGAAAGAAGAAAGAAAGAAAGAAGTAAGAAAGAAGAAAGAAAGAATAGAAGAAAGAAAGATAGAATGAAGAAAGAAAAAGAAGGAATAAGGATGAAAGAAGAAAGAAAGAAGAAAGAAAAAAAGAAAGAAGAAAGAAAGAAGAAAGAAGAAGAAAGAAGAAAAAAGAAAGAAGAACGAAAGAAAGAAGAAAGAAAGAAGAAATAAAGAAGAAAGAAATAAAGAAGAAAGAATGAAGAAAGAAAGAAGAAAGAAAGAAAAAAGTAAGAAGAAGGAAAGGAGAAAGAAAGAAAGATGAAAGAAAGAAGAAAGAAAAAACGAAGAAAGAAAGAAGGAAAGAAAGAAACAAGAAAAAAATAAGAAAGTAAGAAAGAAGAAAGAAAGAAGAAAGAAAAAGAAAGAAAGGAGAAAGAAAGAAAGAAGAATAAAGAAGGAAGAAAGAAAGAAGAAAGAAAGAGGAAAGAAAGAGGAAAGAAAGAAGAAAGAAAGATGTAAGAGAGATAGAAGAAAGAAAGAAGAAAGAAGAAAGAAAGAAAGAAGAAAGGAAGAAGAAAGAAAGAAGAAAGAATGAAGTAAGAAAGAAGAAGAAGAAAGAATAAAGAAGAAAGAATGAAGAAAGAAAAAGAAGGAAATAAGAAAGAAAGAAGAAAGAAAGAAGAAAGAATGAAAGAAAGAAGAAAGAAAGAGAAAGAAAGAAGAAAGGAAAGAAAGAAGAAGAAAGAAAGAAGGAAAGAATAAGAAAGAGAAGAAAGAAGAAAGAATGAAAGAAGGAAGAAAGAAAGAAAAAAGAAAGAAGAAAGAAAGAGAAGAAAGAAAAAACAAAGAAAGAAAGACGAAAAAAGAAGAAAGAAAGAAAGAATGAAGAAAGAAAAAAGAAGGAAATAAGTAAGAAAGAAGAAAGAAAGAAGAAAGAAAGAAAGAAAGAAGAAAGAAAGAAAAGAAGAAGAAAGAAAGAAGAAAGAAAGAAGAAAGAAAGAAGAAAAAAAGAAAGAAGAAAGAAAGAAAGAAGAAAGAGAGAAGAAAGAAAGAAGAAAGAAAGAAGAAATAAAGAAGAAAGAAATAAAGAAGAAAAAAGAAGAAAGAAGGAAGAAAGAAAGAAAGAAACAAGAAAGAAAGAAGGAAGAAAGAAGAAAGAAAGAAATAAGAAGGAAAGAAATAAGAAAGAAAGAAAGAAGAAAGAAGAAAGAAAGAAGAAAGAATGAAGTAAGAAAGAAGTAAGAAAGAAAGAAGAAAGAAAGAATAAGAAAGAAAGAAGAAAGAAAGAAGAAAGAAAGAAAGAAGAAAGAAAGAAGAAAGAAAGAAGAAAGAAAGTAAGAATGAAGAAAGAAAAAAAAAGGAAATAAGAAAGAAGAAAGAAGAAAGAAGAAAGAAAGAAAGAAGAAAAGAAAGAAAAGAAAGAAGAAGGAAAGAATAAAGAAAGAAGAAAGAATGAAAGAAGGAAGAAAGAAAGAAGAAAGAAAGAAGAAAGAAAGAAGTAAGAAAGATTGAAGTAAGAAAGATAGAAGAAAGAAAGAAAGAAGTAAGAAGAGAAGAAAGAAAGAAAGAAGAAAGAAAGAAGAAAGAAAGAAAGAATGAATAAAGAAAAAAGAAGCAAATAAGGATGAAAGAAGAAAGAAAGAAGAAAGAAAAAAAGAAAGAAGAAAGAAAGAAGAAAGAAAGAAGAAGAAAGAAGAAAAAAAGAAAGGAGAAAGAAAGAAAGAAGAAAGAAGGAAGAAATAAAGAATAAAGAAATAAAGAAGAAAGAAAGAAGAAAGAAAGAAAGAAGAAAGAAAAAGAAAGAAAGGGGAAAGAAAGAAAAAAGAAATAAAGAAGAAGAATGAAAGAAGAAAGAAAGAAGAAAGAAAGAGGAAAGAAAGAAGAAAGAAAGAAGTAAGAAAGAAGAAAGAAAGAAGAATAAAGAGAAAGAAAGAAGTAAGAAAGAAGTAAGAAAGAAGTAAGAAAGAAATAAGAAAGAAAGAAGAAAGAAAGAAAGAAGAAGAAAGAAAGAAGAAAGAAAGAGGAAAGAAAGAAGAGAAAAATAAAAAGACAGAAAGAAGAAAGAAAGAAGAAAGAAAGAAGAAAGAAAGAAGAAAGAAACAAGAAAGAAAGAAACAAGAAAGAAACATTAAAGAAGAAAGAAGAAAGAAGAAAGAAAGAAGAAAGAAAGAAGAAAGAAAAAATAAAGAAAGAGGAAAGAAGGATAGAAGTAAGAAAGAAGAAAGAAAGAAGAAAGAAAGAAGGAAGAAAGAGAAAGAAAGAAGAAAGAAAGAAAGAAGTAAGAAAGAAGTAGAAAGAAAGAAGAAATAAATAAAGAAGAAGGAAAGAAAGAAGAAAGAAAGAAGGAAGAAAGAAGAAAGAAAGAAGAAAGAATGAAAGAAGGAATAAAGAAAGAAGAAGAAAGAAACAAGAAAGAAAGAAAGAAAGAAGAAAGAAAGAAACGAGATAGAAAGAAGAAAGAAAGAAAGAAAGAAGAAAGAAAGAAGGAAGAAAGAAGAAAGAAGTTAGAAAGAAGAAAGAAGAAGAAAGAAAGAAGGAAGAAAGAAAAAGAAAGAAAGAAGAAGAAAGAAGAGAGAAAGAAAGAATGAAGAAAGAAAGAGTAAAGAAAGAAGAAAGAAAGAAGAAAGAAAGAAGAAAGAAAGAAGAAAGAAAGAAAGAAGAAAAAAAGAATGAAGAATGAAAGAAAGAAGAAAGGAAGAAAGAAGAAAGAAAGAAAGAGTAAAGAAAGAGGAAAGAAAGAAGAAAGAAAGAAGAAAGAAAGAAGAAAAAAAAAAGAAGTAAGAAAGAAGAAAGTAAGAAGAAAGAAAGAAGAAAGAAAGAAAGAAGTAAGAAAAAGAAAGAAGAAAGAAAGAAGAAAGAAAGAAGAAAGAAAGAAGGATGAAAGAAGTAAGAAATAAGTAAGAAAGAATCAAGAAAGAAAGAAGAAGAGTAAAGGTAGAAGCAAGAAAGAAGAAAGAATGAAGAAAGAAAGAAGAAAGAAAGAAGAAGAGATAAGAAAGAAAGAAGAGAGAAAAATAAAGAAAGAAAGAAGAAAGAAAGCAAGAAGAAAGAATGAAAGAAGAAAGAAAGAAAGAAGAAGAAAGAAGAAAGAAACAAAGAAGTAAGTAAGAAAAAGAATGAACAAAGAAAGAAGAAAGAAAGAAGAAAGAAAGAAAGAAGAAAGAAAGAAGAGAGAAAGAAGAAAGAAAGAAGAAAGAAAGAAAGAAGTAAGAAAGCAGAAAGAAAGAGGAAAGAAAGAAAGTAGAAAGAAACAAGAAAGAAAGAAGAAAGAAGGAAAGAAAGAAGAAAGAAGAAAGAAAGAAAGAAGAAAGAAAGGAGAAATAAAGAAGAGAGAAAGAAGTAAGAAAGAAGTAAGAAAGAAGAAAGAAAGGAAGGAGTAATAAAGAAGAAAGTAAGAAGTAAGAAGAATGAAAGAAGAAATAAAGAAGAAAGAATTAAGAAAGAAAGAAGAAAGAAAGAGAAAGAAAGAGAGAATTAAGAAAGAAGTAAGAAAGAAAGAAGAAAGAAAGAAGAAAGAAGAAAGAAAGAAAGAAAGAAGAAAGAAAGAATAAAGAAAGAAGAAGAAAGAAAAATAAAGAAGAAGGAAAGAAAGAAGAAAGAAAGAATGAAGAAAGAAGAAAGAAAGAAACAAGAAAAAAATAAGAAAGTAAGAAAGAAGAAAGAAATATGTAAGAAAGAAGTAAGAAGGAAAGAAAGAAGAAAGAAGAAAGAAGAGAGAAGAAAGAAGAAAGAAGAAAGAAGAAAGAAGAAAGAAGAAAGAAGAAAGAAGAAAGAAGAAAGAAAGAAGAAAGGCAGAAGAAAGAAAGAAGAAAGAAAGTAGAAAGAAAGAAAGAAGAAGGAAAGAAGAAAGAAAGAAAGAAGAAAGAAAGAAGAAAGAAAGAAGAAAGAAAGAAAGAAGTAAGAAAGAAGTAAGAAAGAAGATAGAAAGAAGAAAGAAAGAAGAAAGAAGGAAAGAAAGAAGAAAGAAGAAAGAAAGAAAGAAAGAAAGAAGAAAGAAAGGAGAAATAAAGAAGAAAGAAAGAAGTAAGAAAGAAGTAAGAAGGAAAGAAAGAAGAAAGAAAGAAGAAAGAAGAAAGAAAGAAGAAAGAAAGAAGAAAGAAAGAAGAAAGAAAGAAGAAAGAAAGAAGAAAGTAAGAAAGAAAGAAAAAGAAAAATGAATGAAGAAAGGAAGAAGAAAGAAAGAAGAAAGAGAAAGGAAAGAAAGAAGAAAGAAAGAAAGAAGAAAGAAAGAAAGAAAGAAGAAAGAAAGAAGAAAGAAAGAAAGAGGAAAGAAAGAAGAAAGAAAGAAGAAAGAAAGAAGAAAGGAAGAAATAAGAAGTAAGAAAGAAAGAAGTAAGAAAGAAGAAAGAAAGAAGTAAGAAAGAAGTAAGAAAGAAGAAAGAAAGAAGAAAAAAAGAAGAAAGAAAGGGAGAAGAAAGAAAGAAGAAAGAAAGAAGAAAAACAGTAGTAAGAAAGAAGTAAGAAACGAGTAAGAAAGAAGTAAGAAAGAAGAAAGAAAGAAGAAAGAAATGAAGGAGTAATAAAGAAGAAAGAAAGAAGAAAGAAGAATGAAAGAAGAAATAAAGAAGAAAGAATTAAGAAAGAAAGAAGAAGGAAATAAGAAAGAAAGAGAGAATTAAGAAAGAAGTAAGAAAGAAAGAAGAAAGAAAGAAGAAAGAAAGAAGAAGGAAAGAAGTAATAAAGAAGAAAGAAAGAAGAAAGAAAGAAGAAAGAAAGAAGAAAGAAAGAAAGAAAGAAGAACGAAGAAAGAAAGAAAGAAGAGAGAAGAAATGAGTAAGAAAGAAGTAAGAAAGAAGTAAGAAAGAAAGAAGAATGAAAGAAGAAAGAAAGAAGAAAGAAAGAAGTAAGAAGTAAGAAAGAAAGAAGAGAGAAAGAAGAAAGAAAGACGAAAGATAGAAAGAAGAAAGAAAGAAAGAAAGAAAAAAGAAAGAGAGAAGAAAGAAAGAAGAAAGGAAGAAGAAAGAAAGAAAGAAGAAAGAATGAAAGAAAGAAGAAAGAAAGAAAAAAGAAAGATAGAAGAATGAAAGAAAGAAGAATGAAAGAAGAAAGTAAGAATAAAGAAAGAAGAAAGAAAGAAGAAAGAAAGAAAGAAAGAAGAAAGAAAGAGGAAAGAAAGAAAAAAGAAAGAAAGAAGAAAGAAAAAAGAAGAAAGAAAGAAGAAAGAAAGAAAGAAGAAAGAAAAAAGAAGAAAGAAAGAAGAAAGAAAGAAGAAAGAAATAAGAAAGGAAGAAGAAAGAAAGAAAGAAAGAAGAAAGAAAGAAGAAAGGAAGAAGAAAGAAAGAAGTAAGAAAGAAGTAAGAAAGAAGTAAGAAAGAAAGAAGAATGAAAGAAGAAAGAAAGAAGAAAGAAAGAAGTAAGAAGTAAGAAAGAAAGAAGAGAGTAAGAAGAAAGAAAGACGAAAGAAAGAATGAAGAAATAAAGAAAGAATAAAGAAAGAAAGAAGAAAGAAAGAAGAAAGGAAGTAGAAAGAAAGAAGTAAGAAAGAAAGAAGTAAGAAAGAAGTAAGAAAGAAGTGAGAAAGAAGTAAGAAGAAGAAAGAAAGAAGAAAAAAAGAAGAAAGAAAGAAGGAAGAAAGAAGTAAGAAAGAAGAAAGAACGAAGAAAGAAAGAAGAAGGAAAGAAGAGAGAAATAAAAAGAAAGAAAGAAGAAAGAAAGAAAGAAGAAAGAAACTAAGAAGAAAGAAAGAAGAAAGAAAGAAGTAAAAAAGAATTAAGAAAGAACAAAGAAAGAAGAAAGAATGGAAGAAGAAAGAAAGGAGAAAGAAAGAAAGAAGTAAGAAAGAAGAAAGAAAGTAGAAAGAAGGAAGAAAGAAAGAAGAAAGAAAGAAGTAAGAAAGAAGTAAGAAAGAAGAAAGAAAGAAGAAAGAAAGAAGAAAGAAAGAAAGAAAAGAAGAAGAATGAAGAAAGAAGAAATAAAGAAAGAAGAAAGAAGAAAGAAAGAAGTAAGAAAGAAGTAAGAAGGAAAGAAAGAAGAAAGAAAGATGAAAGAAGAAAGAAAGAAGAAAGAAAGGAGAAAATAAGAAGAAAGAAAGAAAGAAGAAAGAATGAAAGAAAGAAGAAAGAAAGAAGAAAGAAACAAAGAAGAATGAAAGAAAGAAGAATGAAAGAAGAAAGAAAGAAGTAAGAAAGAAAGAAGTAAGAATGAAGAAAGAAAGAAGAAAGAAAGAAGAATGAAAGAAGAAAGAAAGACTAAAGAATGAAAGAATAAAGAAAGAAGAAAGAAAGAAAGAAGAAAGAAAGAAGAAAGAAAGACGAAAGAAAGAAAGAAGAAAGAAAGAAGAAAGAAAGAAAGAAGAATGAAAGAACAAAGAAAGAAGAAAGAAAGAAGAAAGAAAGAAGATAGAAAGAAGAAAGAAAGAAGGAAAGAAAGAAGAAAGAAAAAAAAAGAAAGAAAGAAGAGAGAAAGAAGAAAGAAAGAAAGAAGATTGAAAGAACAAAGAAAGAAGAAAGAAAGAAGAAAGAAAGAAAGAAGAATGAAAGAACAAAGAAAGAAGAAAGAAAGAAGAAAGAATGAAGTAGGAAAGAACTAGGAAAGAAGTAAGAAAGAAGAAAGAAAGAAGAAAAAAATAAGAAAGAAAGAAGGAAGAAAGAAAGAAGAAAGAAAGAAGAAAGAAAAAAGAAAAAAAAGAAGTAAGAAAGAAGTAAGAAACAAGTAAGAAAGAAGTAAGAAAGAAGAAAGAAATAAGAAAGAAAGAAGAAAGAAGAAAGAAATAAGAATAAAGAAAGAAGAATGAAAGAAGAAAAAGAAAGAAGAAAGAAATAAGAAAGAAAGACGAAAGAAAGAAAGAAGAAAGAAGAAATAAAGAAGAAAGAACATAGAAAGAAAGAAGAAGGAAAGAAGTAAGAAAGAAGAAAGAAAGAGGAGAGAAAGAAAGAATGAAAGAAAGAAGAAAGAAGGAAGAAAGAAAGAAAGAAGTAAGAAAGAAGGAAGAAAGAAAGAAGAAAGAAAGAAAGAAGTAAGAAAGAAGGAAGAAAGAAGAAAGAAAAAAGAAAGAAAGAGGAAAGAAAGAAGAGAGAAAGAAAGAATGAAAAAAAGAAGAAAGAAAGAAAGAAGAAAGAAAGAAAGAAGTAAGAAAGAAGGAAGAAAGAAAGAAGAAAGAAAGAAAGAAGTAAGAAAGAAGGAAGAAAGAAAGAAGGAAGAAAGAAGAAAGGAAGAAGAAAGAAAGAAGAAAGAAAGAAGAAAGAAAGAAGAACGAAAGAAATAAAGAAGAAAGAAAGAAGAAAGAAAGAAGAAAGAAAGAAGGAAGAAGAAAGAGAAAGAAAGAAAGAAGAAAGGAGAAAGAAAGAAAGAAGAAAGAAAGAAGAAAGAAAGAAGAAAGAAGAAAGAGTAAGAAAGAAATAAAGAAGAAAGAAGAAAGAAAGAAAGAAGTAAGAAAGAAGAAAGAAAGAAGAAAGAAAGAAGAAAGAGAGAAGAAAGATAGAAGAACGAAAGAAGAAAGAAATAAGAAATAAAGAAAAAATAATGAAAGAAGAAAGAAAGAAGAATGAAAGAAGAAAGAAAAAGAAAGAAAGAAGAAAGAAAGGAGAAAGAAAGAAAGTAGAAAGAAAGAAAGAAGAAAGAAAGAAGAAAGAAAGAAGAAAGAAAGAAAGTAGAATGAAAGAAAGAAGAAAGGAAGAAAAAAAGAAGAAAGAAAGAACAAAAAAAGAAGAAAGAAATAAGAAAGAAAGAAGAAAGAAAGAAGAAAGAAAGAAGAAAGAGGAAAGAAAGAAGAAAGAAAGAAGAAAGAAAGAAGAAATAAGAAAGAGGAAAGAAAGAAATAAGAAAAAAGAAGAAAGAGAGAAGTAAGAAAGAATTAGGAAAGAAAGTAGAAAGAAAGAAAGAAGAAAGAAAGAAGAAAGAAAGAAGAAAGAAAGAAAGTAGAATGAAAGAAAGAAGAAAGGAAGAAAAAAAGAAGAAAGAAAAAAAAAGAAGAAAGAAAGAAGAAAGAAAGAAGAAAGAAAGAAGAAAGAGGAAAGAAAGCAGAAAGAAAGAAGAAAGAAAGAAGAAATAAGAAAGAGGAAAGAAAGAAATAAGAAAAAAGAAGAAAGAGAGTAGTAAGGAAGAATTAAGAAAGAAAGAAGAAAGAAAGAATGAAGTAAGAAAGAAGGAAGAAAGAAAGAAGAAAGAAAGAAGAAAGGAAGAAGAAAGAAAGAAGAAAGAAAGAAGAAAGAAAGAAGAAAGAAAGAAGAGAGAAAGAAAGAATGAAAGAAAGAAGAAAGAAAGAAGGAAGAAAGAAAGAACAAAGTAAGAAAGAAGGAAGAAAGAAAGAAGAAAGAAAGAAGAAAGGAAGAAGAAAGAAAGAAGAAAGAAAGAAAGAAGAAAGAAAGAAAGAAAGAAAGAAGTAAGAAAGAAGGAAGAAAGAAAGAAGAAAGAAAGAAAGAAGTAAGAAAGAAGGAAGAAAGAAAGAAGAAAGAAAGAAGAAAGGAAGAATAAAGAAAGAAGAAAGAAAGAAGAAAGAAAGATTGAGGAAAGAAAGAAGAAAGAAAGAAATAAAGAAGAAAGAAAGAAGAAAGAAAGAAAGACGAAAGAAAGAAGTAAGAAAGAATGAAGAAAGGAAGAAGAGGGAAAGAAGAAAGAAAGAAGAAAAAAAGAAGAAAAAAAGATTGAGGAAAGAAAGAGGAAAGAAAGAAGAAAGAAAGACGAAAGGAAGAAGAAAGAAAGAAGAAAGAAAGAAGTAAGAAAGAAGAAAGAAAGAAGCAAAAAAGAAGAAAGAAAGAAGAAAGAAAGAAGAAAGAAAGAAGAAAGAAAGAAGAAAGGAAGAAGAAAGAAAGAAAGAAGAAAGAAAGAAGAAAGAAAGAAGAAAGGAAGAAGAAGGAAAAAATAAAGAAAGAAGAAAGAAAGAAGAAAGAAAGAAGGAAAGAAGAAAGAAAGAAGAAAGAAAGAAGAAAGAAAGAAGAAAGAAGAAAGAAAGAAAGAAGAAAGAAAAAAGAAGAAAGAAAGAAAGATGAAAGAAGAAAGAAAGAAGAAAGAAAAAATTAAGGAAGAAGAACGAAAGAAGAATGAAAGAAGTACGAAATAACTAAGAATGAATCAAGAAAGAAAGAAGAAAGAAAGAAAAAAGGAAGAAGAAAGAAAGAAGAAAGAAAGAATGAATAAAGAAAGAAGAAATAAAGAAGAAAGAAGAAAGAAGAAAGAAAGAAAGAAAGAAAGAAAGAAAGAAAGAAAGAAGAAAGAAAGAAGAAAGAATGAAAGAAGGAAGAAAGAAGAAAGAAAGAAGAAAGATAGAAAGAAGAACGAAAGATGAAAGAAAGACCGAAGAAAGAAAGAAGTAAGAAAGAAAGAAGAAAGAATGAAAAAAGAGAGAAGAAAGAAAGAAGAACTAAAGAAGAAAGAAATAAGAAATAAATAAAGAAGAATGAAAGAAGAAATAAAAAAGTAAGAAAGAGAGAAGAAAGAAAGAAAGAAAGTAGAAAGAAAGAAAGAAGAAAGAAAGAAGAAAGAAGAAAGAACGAAGAAAGAAAGAAGAAAGAAATAACAAAGAAAGAAAGAAGAAAGAGAGACAGAAGAAAGAAAGGAGAAAGGAAGAAAGAAGAAAGAATGAAAGAAATAAGAAAGAAAGAAAGAAGAAAGAAAGAAGAAAGAATGAAGAAAGAAAGAAAGAAGAAAGGAAGAAGAAAGAAAGAAGAAAGAAAGAAGTAAGAAAGTAGTAAGAAAGAAAGATGAAATAAAGAAGTAAGAAAGAAATAAGAAAGAGTTAAGAAAGAAATAAGAAAGAAAGAAAGAAGTAAGAAAGAAGTAAGAAAGAATGAAGAAAGGAAGAAGAAAGAAAGAAAGTAGAATGAAAGAAGAAAGAAATAAGAAAGAAAGAAAGAAGAATGAAAGAAGAAAGAAAGGAAAATGAATGAAGAAAGAAAAAAAAAGAAAGAAAGAAGAAAGAAAGAAAAAAGAAAGAATAAAGAAAGAAGAAAGAAAAAAGAAAGAAAGAAGTGAGAAAGAACACAGAAAGAAGAAAGAAAGAATTAAGAAAGAAGTAAGAAAGAAAGAAGAAAGAAAGAAGAAAGAAAGAAGAAAGAAAGTCGAAAGAAAAAAGAAAGAAAGAAGAAAGAAAGAAGAAATAAAGAAGAAAGAAAGAAGAAAGAAAGAGAGAAGAAAGAAATAAGAAAGAAAGAAAAAAGAAAGAAATAAGTAAGAAAGAAAGTAGAAAGAAAGAATGAAGAAAGAAAGAAGAAAGGAAGAAGGAAGAAATAAGGAAGAAAGAAAGAAAGAAGAAAGAAAGAAGAAAGAAAGAAGAAAGAGAGAAAGAAGAAAGAAAGCAGGAAAAAAGAAGAAAGAAAGAAAGAAGAAAGAAAGGAAAGAAAGAAAGATAGAAAGAAAGAGAGAGGAAAGAAATAAGAAAGCAAGAAAAAAGAAAGAAAGAAGTAAGAAAAAAGAAAGAAAGAAAGAAGAAAGAGAGAAGAAAGAAAGAAAGTAGAAAGAAAGAAAGAAAAAGAAAGAAGAAAGGAAGAAAGAAGAAAGAAAGAAGTAAGAAAGAAAGAAGAAAGAAGGAAGAAAGAAAGAAGAAAGAAAGAAGAAAGAAAAAAGAAAGAAAGAAGTAAGAAAGAAGACAGAAAGAAGAAAGAAAGAAGAAAGAAAGAAGAAAGAAAGATGAAAGAAAGAAGAAAGAAAGTCGAAAGAAAGAAGAAAGAAAGAAGAAAGAAAGAAGAAAGAAAGGGGAAAGAAAGAAAGAAAGAAGAACGAAAGAAGAAAGAAGAATGAAAGAAGAAAGAAAGAAGAATGAAAGAAAGAAAGAAGAAAAGAAAGAAGTAAGAAAAAAGAAAGAAAGTAAGAAGAAAGAAAGAAGAAAGGAAGAAAGAAGAAAGAAAGAAAGAAAGAAAGAAAGAAAGAAAGAAGAAAGAAAGAAATAAGAAAGAAAGAAATAAGAAAGAAAGAAGAAAGAATGAAGAAAGAAAGAAAGAAAGAAGAATGAAGGAAGAAAGAAAAAAGAAAGAAAGAAGTAAGAAAGAAGACAGAAAGAAGAAAGAAAGAAGTAAGAAAGAAGAAAGAAAGAAGAAAGAAAGAAAGAAGAAAGAAAGAAGAAAGAAAGAAGAAAGAAAGATGAAAGAAAGTCGGAAGAAAAAAGAAAGAAAGAAAGAAGAAAGAAAGAAGAAATAAAGAAGAAAGAAAGAATGAAGAAAGAAAGAGAAGAAAGAAAGGAGAAAGAAAGAAAGTAGAAAGAAAGAAAGAAGAAAGACAGAAGAAAGGAAGAAGTAAGAAAGAAGTAAGAAAGAAAGAAGAAAGAAAGAAAGAAAGAAGAAAGAAAGAGAGAAAGAAGAAAGAAAAAAGAAATAAAGAAAGAAGAAAGAAAGAAAGAAGTAAGAAGAAAGGAGAAAGAAAGAAGACAGAAAGAAAAAAGTAAAGAAGAAAAAAGAAAGAAAGAAGTAAGAAGGAAGAAACAAAGTAAGAAAGAAGAAATAAAGAAAGAAGAAAGAAAGAAAGATGAAAGAAAGAAGAAAGGAAGAAGAAAGAAAGAAGAAAGAAAGAAAGAAGAAAGAAAGAAGAAAGAAAGAAAGAAAAAAGTAAGAAGAAAGAAAGAAAGAAGAAAGAAAGAAGAAAGAAGAAAGAAAGAAGAAAGAAGTAAGAAAGAAGAAAGAAAGAAAGAAGAAAGAAAAAAAAAGAAAGAAGAAAGAAAGGAAGAAAAAAGGAAGAAGAAAGAAAGAAGAAAGAAAGAAGAAAGAAAGAAGAAAGAAAGAAAGAAGAAAGAAAGAATGAAGAAAGTAAGAAGAAAGACATAAAGAAGAAAGAAAGAAAGAAGAAAGAGGAAAGAAAATAGAAAGAGAGAAGAAAGAAAGAAGAAATAAGAAAGAAATAAGAAAGAAAGAAAGAAGAAAGAAAAGTAAAATAAATAACAAAGAAAGAAAGAAGAAAGAAAGAAGAAAGAATGAAGAAAGAAAGAAGTAATAAAGAAGAAAGAAAGAAGTAAGAATGAAGTAAGAAAGAATGAAGAAAGGAAGAAGAAAGAAAGAAAGAAAGAAGAACGAAAGAAGAAAGAAATAAGAAAGAAAGAAAGAAGAATGAAAGAAGAAAGAAAGAAAGAAGAATGAAAGAAGAAAGAAAACGAAAGAAAGAAAGGAGAAAGAAAGAAGAAAGAAAAAAGAAAGAAAAAATTAAGAAAGAAGACAGAAAGGAGAAAGAAAGAAGTAAGAAAGAAGAAAGAAAGAAGTAAGAAAGAAGTAAGAAAGAAAGAAGAAAGAAATAAAGAAGAAATAAAGAGGAAAGAAAGAAAGAAGAAAGAAAGAGAAGAAAGACATAAGAAAGAAAGAAAGAAGAAAGCAAAAAGAAGAAAGAAAGAAGAAAGAAAAAAAAAGAAAAGTAAGAAAGAAGACAGAAAGAAGAAAGAAAGAAGAAAGAAGAAAGAAAGAAGAAAGAAAGAAAGAAGAAAGAAAGAATTAACAAAGAAGTAAGAAAGAAGTAAGAAAGAAGAAAGAAAGAAGACAGAAAGAAGAAAGAAAGAAGTAAGAAAGAAGAAAGAAATAAGAATCAAGTAAGAGAGAAAGAACAAAGAAAGAAGAAAGAAAGAAGAAGGAAAGAAGAAAGAAAGTCGAAAGAAAAAAGAAAGAAAGAAGAAAGAAAGAGAAGAAAGAAAGAAGAAAGAAAGAAGAAAGAAAGAAAGAAGAAAGAAAGAGGAAAGTCAGAAGAAAGAAAGAAAGAAGAAAGAAAGAAGTAAGAAAGAAAGAAGAAATAAAGAATTAAGAAAGAAGTAAGAAAGAATTAAGAAAGAAGAAAGAAAGAAGAAAGTAAGAGGAACGAAGTAAGAAAGAAGAATGAAAGAAAGAAGAAAGAAAGAAAGAAGAAAGAAAGAAAGAAGAAAGAAAGAGGAAACAAAGAATAGAGAAAGAAGAAAGAAAGAAAGAAGAAAGAAGAAGAAAGAAAGAAGTAAGAAAGAAGTAAGAAAGAAAGAAGAAAGAAAGAAAGAAGTAAGAAAGAAGAAAGAAAGAAAGAAGAAAGAAAGAAAGAAGAAAGAAAGAAAGAAAGAAGAAAGAAAGAAGAAAGAAAGAAGAAAGAAAGAAGAAAGAAAGAAGAGAGAAAGAAAGAAAGAAAGAAGAAAGAAGGAAAGAAAAAAGAAAGAAAGAAGAAAGAAAGAAAGAAAGAAGAAAGAAAGAAGAAAGGAAGAAAGAAGAAAGAAGAAATAAAGAAGAAAGAAAGAAGAAAGAAAGAAGAAAGAAAGAAGAAAGAAAGAAGAGAGAAAGAAAGAAAGAAAGAAGAAAGAAGGAAAGAAGAAAGAAAGAAAGAAGAAAGAAAGGAAGAAGAAAGAAAGAAGAAAAAAGAAATAAAGAAGAAAGAAGAAAGAAAGAAGAAAGAAAGAAGAAAGAAAGAAGAAAGAGAGAAAGAAGAAAGAAAGAAGAAAGAAAGAAAGAAGAAAGAAAGAAAGAAGAAAGAAAGAAGTAAGAAAGAAGAAAGGAAGAAGAAAGAAAAAAGAAAGAAAGAAGAAAGAAAGAAGAACGAAAGAAAGAAGAAAGAAGAAATAAAGAAAGAAGAAAGAAAGAAGTAAGAAAGAAGTAAGAAAGAAAGAAGAAAGAAACAAAGAAGAAAGAAAGAAAGAAGAAAGAAGAAAGAAAGAAAAAAGAATGAAAGAAAGAAGAATGAAAGAAGCAAGAAAGAAGAAAGAAGAAAGAAGAAAGGAGACAGAAATAAAAAAGAAAGAAGAAAGAAAGAAGTAAGAAGGAAGAAAGAAAGAAAGAAGAAAGAAAGAAAGAAGAAAGGAAGAAAGAAGAAAGAAAGAAAGAAGAAAGAAAGAAGAAAGAAAGAAGAAAGAAAAAAAGAAGAAAGAAAGAAAGAAGAAAGAAAAAAAGAAGAATGAAAGAAGAAAGAAAAAAGAAAGAAAGAAGTAACAAAGTAGAAAGAAAGAAGAAAGATTGGAGTAAGAAAGAAGAAAGAAAGAAAGAAGAAAGAAAGAAATAAGAAAGGAAGAAGAAAGAAAGAAGTAAGAAAGAAGAACGAAGTAAGAAAGAAGAAAGAAAGAAAGAAAGAAGAAAGAAAGAAAGAAGAAAGAAATAAGAAAGAAAGAAGAAATAAAGAAGCAAGAAAGAAAAAAGAAAGAAAAAATAAAGAAGAAACAAAGAAGAAAGAAAGAAGAAAGAAAGAAAGAAGAAAGAAAGAACAAAGAAAGAAGTAAGAAAGAAGTAAGAAAGAAAGAAGAAAGAAAGAAAGACGTAAGAAAGAAGAAAGAAAGAAAGAAGAAAGAAAGAAAGAAAAAGAAAGAAGAAAGAAAGAAAGAAGAAAGAAAGAAAGAAGAAAGAAAGAAGAAAGAAAGAAGAAAGAAATAAGAGAGAATGAAAGAAAGAAAGAAGAAAGAAGGAAAGAAGAAAGAAAGAAAGAAGAAAGAGAGAAAGAAGAAAGAAAGAAGAAAGGAAGAAAGAAGAAAGAAAGAAGAAAGAAGAAAGAAAGAAGAAAGAAAGAAGAAAGAAAGAGGAAAGAAGAAAGAAAGAAGAAACAAAGAAGAAAGAAAGAAGAAAGAAAGAAGAAAGAAAGAAGTAAGAAAGAAGTGATAAATAAGAAAGAAAGAAGAAAGAAAGTAAGAAAGAAAGAAGAAAGAAAGGAAGAAGAAAGAAAGAAGTAAGAAATGAAGAAAAAAAAACTAAGAAATAAAGAAGTAAGAAAGATGTAAGAAAGAAGAAAGAAAGTAGAATAAAAGTAGAGAAAGAACAAAGAAAGAAAAAAGAAAAAAGAAAGAAATAAGAATAAAGAAAGAAGAATGAAAGAAGAAAGAAATAAGAATGAAAGAAGAAAGAAAGAAAGAAGAAAGAAAGAAGAAAGAAAGAAGAAAGAAAGAAGAAAGAAAGAAAAAAGGAGTAAGAAAGGAGAAAGAAAGAAAGAAGAAAGAAAGAAAGAAGAAAGAAATAAGAAAGAAAGAAGAAAGAAAGAAGAAAGAAGTAAGAAAGAAGAAAGAAAGAAAGAAGAAAGAAAGAAAGAAGAAAGAAATAAGAAAGAAAAAAGAAAGAAAGAAGAAAGAAGTAAGAAAGAAGAAAGAAAGAAAGAAGAAAGAAAGGAAGAAGAAAGAAAGAAAGAAGAAAGAAAGAGGAAAGAAAGAAAGAAAGAAGAAAGAAAGAAAAAGGAAAGAAAGAAGAAAGAGAGAAGAAAGAAAGAAGAAAGAAAGAAGTAAGAAAGAAGTAAGAAAGAAAGAAGAAAGAAAGAAAGAAAGAATAAAGAAAGAAGAAAGAAAGAAGAAAGAAAGAAGAAAGAAGAAAGAAAGAAGAAAGAGAGAAGAAAGAAGAAGGAAAGAAGTATGAAAGAAAGAAGAAACAAAGAAAGAAGTAAGAAAAAAGAAAGAAAGAAAGAAGAAAGAAAGAAGAAAGGAAGTAAGAATAAAGAAAGAAAGAAGAAAGAAAGAAATAAGGAAGAAGAAAGAAAGAAAGAAAGAAAGAAAGAAGAAAGAAATAAGTAAGAAAGAAGAAAGAAAGAAAGAAGAAAGTTGATAGAAAAAATAAAGAAAGAAGAAAGAAAGAAAGAAGAAAGAAAGAGAAGAAAGAAATAAGAAAGAAAGAAAGAAAGAAGTAAGAAAGAAAGAAGCAAGAAAGAGAAGAAAAAGAAAGAAAGAAGAAAGAAAGAAGAAAGAATGAAGTAAGAAAGAAGTAAGAAAGAAGACAGAAAGGAGAAAAAAAGAAGAAAGAAAGAAGAAAGAAAGAAAGAAGAATGAAAGAAGAAAGAAAAAAGAAAGAAAGAAGTAAGAAAGAAGACAGAAAGAAGAGAGAAAGAAGTAAGAAAGAAGAAAGAAAGAAGTAAGAATGAAGCAAGATAGAAAGAAGAAAGAAAGAAGAAAGAAAGAAAAGGAAGAAAGAAAGAAGAAAGAAAGAAAGAAGAAAGAAAAAAAGAAAGGAAGAAGTAAGAAATAAGACAGAAAGAAGAAAGAAAGAAGTAAGAAAGAAGAAAGAAAGAAGAAAGAAAGAAAGAAGAAAGAAAGAAGAAAGAAAGAAGAAAGAAAGAAAGAAAGAAGAAAGAAAAAAGAAAGAAAGAAGTAAGAAAGAAGACAGAAAGAAGGAAGAAAGAAGTAAGAAAGAAGAAAGAAAGAAGAAAGAAACAAAGAAGAATGAAAGAAGAAAGAAAAAAGAAAGAAAGAAGTAAGAAAGACGACAGAAAGAAGAAAGAAAGAAGTAAGAAAGAAGAAAGAAAGTAGTAAGAATGAAGTAAGAAAGAAAGAAGAAAGGAAGAAGAAAGAAAGAAGAAAGTCGAAAGAAAAAAGAAAGAAAGAAGAAAGAAAGAAAGAAGAAAGAAAGAAGAAAGAAAGAAGTAAGAAAGAAAGAAGAAAGAAAGAAGTACGAAAGAATTAAGAAAGAAGTAAGAAAGAAGAAAGAATGAACAAAGAAAGAAAGAAGTAAGAAAGCAAGAAGAAAGAAGAAAATAAAAGAAGAAAGAAAGAAGAAAGAAAGAAAGAAAGAAGAACGAAAGAAGAAAGAAATAAGAAAGAAAGAAAGAAAAATGAAAGAAGAAAGAAAGAAGAATGAATGAAGAAAGAAAAAGAAAGAAAGAAAGAAGAAAGAAAGAAGAAAGAAAAAAGAAAGAAAGAAAGAAAGAAAGAAAGAAAGAAAGAAAGAAAGAAAGAAGAAAAAAAGAAGAAAGAAGAAAGAAAGAAAGAAAGAAGAACGAAAGAAGAAAGAAATAAGAAAGAAAGAAAGAAAAATGAAAGAAGAAAGAAAGAAGAATGAAAGAAGAAAGAAAAAGAAAGAAAGAAGGAAGAAAGAAGGTAGAAAGGAGAAAGAAAGAAGTAAGAAAGAAGAAAGAAATTCGAAAGAAAAATGAAAGAAGAAAAAAAGAAGAAAGAAAGAAAGAAGAAAGAAAGAGAAGAAAGGCATAAGAAAGAAAGAAAGAAAGAAGAAAGAAAGAAAGAAGAAAGAAGAAAGAAAGATTGAAAGAAGAAAGAAAGAAGAAAGAAAGAAAGAAGAATGAAAGAAGAAAGAAAAAAGAAAGAAAGAAGTAAGAAAGAAGACAGAAAGAAGAAAGAAATAAGTAAGAAAGAAGAAAGAAAGAAGTAAGAAAGAAGTAATAAAGAAGAAAGAAAGAATAAAGAAAGAAAGAAGAAAGAAAGAAGAATGAAAAAGAAAGAAAGAAAGAAGAAAGAAAGAAGAAAGAAAAAAGAAAGAAAGAAGTAAGAAAGAAGACAGAAAGGAGGAAGAAAGAAGAAAGAAAGAAGAAAGAAAGAAGATAGAAAGAAGTAAGAAAGAAGTAAGAAAGAAAGAAGAAAGAAAGAAGAAAGGAAGAAGAAAGAAAGTCAAAAGAAAAAAGAAAGAAAGAAGAAAAAAGAAGAAAGAAAGAAAGAAAGAAGAAAGATAGAAGAAAGAAAGAAAGAAGAAAGAAAGAAGAAATAAAGAAGAATGAAAGAAAGAAGAAAGAAAGACAAGAGAGAAATAAGAAAGAAAGAAAAGGAAGAAAGAAAGAAGAAAGAGAGAAGAAAGAAAGAAGAAAGAAAGAAAGAGGAAAGAAAAAATAAAGGAAGAAGTAAGAAAGAAGACAGAAAGAATAAAGAAAGTAGTAAGAAAGAAGAAAGAACGAAGAAAGAAAGAAATAAAAAAGAAAGAAGAAAGTAGAAAGAAAGAAGAAACAAAGAAGAAAGAAAGAAGAAAGAAAGAAAGAAGAAAGAAAGAAGTAAGAAACAAGTAAGAAAGAAGTAAGAAAGAAAGAAGAAAGGAAGAAAGAAGAAAGAAAGAAAGAAGAAAGAGAGAAGAAAGAAAGAAGAAAGAAAGAATTAAGAAAGAAGTAAGAAAGAAAGATGAAAGAAAAAAGTAAGGAAGAAATAAGAAAGAAGAAAGAAAGAAGAAAGCAAGAAGAAAGAGAGAAAGAAGAAAGAAAGAAGAAAGAAAGAAGAAAAAAGAAAGAAAGAAAGAAGAAAGAAAGAAAAATGAAAGAAAGAAAGAGGAAAGAGAGAAGAAAGAAAGAAGAAAGAAGTAAGAAAGACAGATGAAAGAAAGAAGTAAGGAAGAAGTAAGAAAGAAGAAAGAAGAAAGAAAGAAGAAAGCAAGAAGAAAGAAAGAAGAAAGAAATAAGAAAGAAAGAAGAAAGAAGAAACAAAGAAGAAAGAAAGAAGGAAGAATGAAAGAAGAAAGAAAGAAGTAAGAAAGAAGTAAGAAAGAAGTAATAAATAAGAAAGAAAGAAGAAAGAAAGAAAGAAGAAAGAAAGAAAGAAGAAAGAAAGAGGAAAGAAATAAAGAAAGATGAAAGAAAAAAAAAGAAAGAAAGAAGAAAGAAAGAAAGAAGAAAGAAAGAAGTAAGAAAGAATTAAGAAAGAAGTAATAAATAAGAAAGAAAGAAGTAAGAAAGAAGTAAGAAAGAAGAAAGAAAGAAGAAAGAAAGAAGGAAGAAAGAAAGAGGAAAGAAATAAAGAAAGATGAAAGAAAGAAAAAAGAAAGAAAGAAGAAAGAAAGAAAGAAGAAAGAAAGAAGAAAGAAAGAAGAAAGAAGAAAGAAAGAAGAAAGAAAGAAGAAAGAGAGAATTAAGAAAGAAGTAAGAAAGAAAGATGAAAGAAAAAAGTAAGGAAGAAGTAAGAAAGAAGAAAGAAAGAAGAAAGCAAGAAGAAAGAAAGAAAGAAGAAAGAAAGAAAGAAGAAAGAAAGAAAGAAGAAAGAAATAAGAAAGAAAAAAGAAAGAAAGAACAAAGAAGTAAGAAAGAAGAAAGAAAGAAAGAAGAAATAAAGAAAGAAGAAAGAAGAAAGAAAGAAGAAAGAAAGAAAGAAGAAAGAAAGAAGTAAGAAAGAAGTAAGAAAGAAAGAAGAAAGAAAGAAGAGAGAAAGAAGAAAGAAAGAAGAAAGGAAGAAGGAAGAAAGAAGCAAGAAAGAAAGAAGAAAGAAAGAAGAAAGAAAGAAAGAAGAAAGAAAGAAGAAGGAAGAAATAAAGAAGAAAGAAGAAAGAAAGAAGAAAGAAAGAAGAAAGAAGAAAGAAGAAAGAAGAAAGAAGAAAGAAGAAAGAAGAGAGAAATAAGAATGAAGAAATAAAGAAGAAAGAAGTAAAAAAGAAAGAAGAAAGAAAGAATTAAGAAAGAAGCAAGAAAGAAAGATGAAAGAAAGAAGTAAGGAAGAAGTAAGAAGGAAAGAAGAAAGAAAGAAAGAAGTAAGAAAGAAGAAAGAAAGAAGAAAGAAAGAAGTACGAAAGAAGTAAGAAAGAAAGAAGAAAGAAAGAAGAAAAAAGAAAGAAAGAAAGAAGAAAGAAAGAAAATAGAAAGAAAGAAAGAGGAAAGAGAGAAGAAAGAAAGAAAGAATTAAGAAATAAGTAAGAAAGAAAGATGAAAGAAAGAAGTAAGGAAGAAGTAAAGAACAAAGAATGAAGAAAGCAAGAAGAAAGAAAGAAGAAAGAAAGAAGAAAGAAAGAAAGAAGAAAGAAAGAAGTAAGAAAGAAGTAAAAAGAAAGAAGAAAGAAAGAAAGAAGTAAGAAAGATGAAAGAAAGAAGAAATAAAGAAGTAAGAAAGAAGTAAGAAAGAAAGAAGAAAGAAAGAAGTAAGAAAAAAGAAAGAAAGAAGAAAGAAAGAAATAAGAAAGAAAGAATTATGAAAGAAGTAAGAAAGAAAGAAAGAAGAAAGAAAGAAAGAAGAAAGAAAGAAAGAAAGAAGAAAGAAAGAAGTAAGAATGAAGAAAGAAAGAAGAAAGAAAGAAGAAAGAAAGAAGAAAGAAAGAAAGAAGTTAGAAAGAGAAAAAAGAAATAAGAAAGAAAGAAAGAAGAAAGAAAGAAAGAAGAAAGAAAGAAGAAAGAAAGTCAGAAGAATGGAAGAAAGAAGAAAGAAAGAAGTAAGAAAAAAAGAATGAAGAAAGAAAGAAAGTAGAAAGAAAGAAAGAAGAAAGACAGAAGAAAGGAAGAAAGAAGAAAGAAAGAAGTAAGAAAGAAAGAAGAAAGAAAGGAGTAAGAAAGAACTAAGAAATAGGTAAGAAAGAAGAAAGAAAGAACAAAGAAAGAAAGAAGAAAGAAAGAAGAAAGAAAGAGAGAAGAAAGAAAGAAAGAAGAAAGAAAGAAGAAAGAAAGAAGAAAGAAAGAAGAGAGAAAGAAAGAAAGAAAGAAGAAAGAAAGAAAGAAGAAAGAAAGAAAAAAGAAAGAAAGAAGTAAGAAAGAAGTAAGAAAGAAAGAAGAAAGAAAGAAAGAAGTAAGAAACAAGAACGATAGAAGAAAGAAACAAGTAAGAAAGAAGAAAGAAAGAAAGAAGAAAGAAAGAAGAAAAAAGAAAGAAAGAAAGAAGAAAGAAAGAAAAAAGAAAGAAAGAAAGAAAGAGAGAAGAAAGAAAGAAGAAAGAAAGAACTAGAAGTAAGAAAGAAGTAAGAAAGAAAGAAGAAAGAAAGAAAAAAGAAAGAAAGAAGTATGAAAGAAAGAAGAAACAAAGAAAGAAGTACGAAAAAAGAAAGAAAGAAAGAAGAAAGAAAGAAAGAAGAAAGAAAGAAGAAAGGAAGAAAGAAGAAAGAAAGAAAGAAAAAAGAAAGAAAGAAATAAGAAAGAAAGAAGAAAGAAAGAAGAAAGAAAAAATAAAGAAAGAAGTAAGAAAGAAGACAGAAAGAAGAAAGAAAGAAGTAAGAAAGAAGAAAGAAAGAAGAATGAAGTAAGAAAGAAAGAAGAAAGAAAGAAGAAAGAAAGAAGAAAGAAAGAAGTAAGAAAGAAGAAAGAAAGAAGAAAGAAAGAAAGAAGAAAGAAAGAAGAAAGAAAGAAAGAAGAAAGAAAGAAGAAAGAAAAAATAAAGAAAGAAGTAAGAAAGAAGACAGAAAGAAGAAAGAAAGAAGTAAGAAAGAAGAAAGAAAGAAGAATGAAGTAAGAAAGAAAGAAGAAAGAAAGAAGAAAGAAAGAAGAAAGAAAGAAGAAAGAAAGAAGAAAGAAAGAAGAAAGAAAGAAAGAAGAAAGAAAGAAGAAAGAAAGAAAGAAGAAAGAAAGTCGAAAGAAAAAAGAAAGAAAGAAGAAAGAAAGAGAAGAAAGAAATAAGAAAGAAAGAAAGAAGAAAGAAAGAAAGAAGAAAGAAAGAGGAAAGACAGAAGAAAGGAAGAAAGAAGTAAGAAAGAAGAAAGAAAGAATTAAGAAAGAAGTAAGAAAGAAGTAAGAAAGAAGAAAGAAAGAAGACAGAAAGAAGAAAGAAAGAAGTAAGAAAGAAGAAAGAAAGAAGAATGAAGTAAGAAAGAAAGAAGAATGAAAGAAGAAAGAAAGAAGAAAGAAAGAATTAAGAAAGAAGTAAGAAAGAAGTAAGAAAGAAGAAAGAAAGAGGAACGAAGTAAGAAAGAAGAATGAAAGAAAGAAGAAAGAAAGAAAGAAGAAAGAAAGAAAGAAAGAAGAAAGAAATAGGAAACAAAGAATAGAGAAAGAAGAAAGAAAGAAAGAAGAAAGAAAGAAGAAAGAAAGAAGTAAGAAAGAAGTAAGAAAGAAAGAAGAAAGAAAGAAAGAAGTAAGAAAGAAGAAAGAAAGAAAGATAAAAGAAAGAAGAAAGAAAGAAGAAAGAAAGAAGAGAGAATGAAAGAAAGAAAGAAGAAAGAAGGAAAGAAGAAAGAAAGAAAGAAGAAAGAAAGAAAGAAGAAAGAAAGAAGAAAGGAAGGAAGAAGAAATAAAGAAGAAAGAAAGAAGAAAGAAAGAAGAAAGAAAGAAGAAAGAAAAAAGAGAGAAAGAAAGAAAGAAAGAAGGAAAGAAGAAAGAAAGAAAGAAGAAAGAAAGAAAGAAGAAAGAAAGAAGAAAAAAGAAATAAAGAAGAAAGAAGAAAGAAGGAAGAAAGAAAGAAGAAAGAAAGAAGAAAGATTGAAACAAGAAAGAAAGTAGAAAGAAAGAAAGAAGAAAGAAAGAAGTAAGAAAGCAGAAAGGAAGAAGAAAGAAAAAAGAAAGAAAGAAGAAAGAAAGAAGAACGAAAGAAAGAAGAAAGAAAGAAGAAATAAAGAAAGAAGAAAGAAAGAAGTAAGGAAGAAGTAAGAAAGAAAGAAGAAAGAAACAAAGAAGAAAGAAAGAAAGAAGAAAGAAGAAAGAAAGAAAAAAAAATGAAAGAAAGAAGAATGAAAGAAGCAAGAAAGAAGAAAGAAGAAAGAAGAAAGGAGACAGAAATAAAAAAGAAAGAAGAAAGAAAGAAGTAAGAAGGAAGAAAGAAAGAAAGAAAGGAGAAAGAAAGAAAGAAGAAAGGAAGAAAGAAGAAAGAAAGAAAGAAGAAAGAAAGAAGAAAGGAAGAAGAAAGAAAGAAGAAAGAAGGAAAGAAGAAAGAAAGAAGAAAGAAAAAAAGAAGAAAGAAAGAAAGAAGAAAGAAAGAAGAAAGAAAGAAAGAAGAACGAAAGAAGAAAGAAAAAAGAAAGAAAGAAGTAACAAAGTAGAAAGAAAGAAGTAAGATTGAAGTAAGAAAGAAGAAAGAAAGAAAGAAGAAAGAAATAAGAAAGAAAGAAGAAAGAAAGAAGAAAGAAAGAAGAAAGAAAGAAGAAAGAAAGAAGAAATAAAGAAGAAACAAAGAAGAAAGAAAGAAGAAAGAAAGAAAGAAGAAAGAAAGAACAAAGAAAGAAGTAAGAAAGAAGTAAGAAAGAAAGAAGAAAGAAAGAAAGAAGTAAGAAAGAAGAAAGAAAGAAAGAAGAAAGAAAGAAAGAAGAAAGAAAGAAGAAAGAAAGAAAGAAGAAAGAAAGAAGTAAGAAAGAAGAAAGAAAGAAGAGAGAATGAAAGAAAGAAAGAAGAAAGAAGGAAAGAAGAAAGAAAGAAAGAAGAAAGAGAGAAAGAAGAAAGAAAGAAGAAAGGAAGAAAGAAGAAAGAAAGAAGAAAGAAGAAAGAAAGAAGAAAGTAGAAAGAAAGCAGAAACAAAGAAGAAAGAAAGAAGAAAGAAAGAAAGAAGAAAGAAAGAAGTAAGAAAGAAGTAATAAATAAGAAAGAAAGAAGAAAGAAAGTAAGAAAGAAAGAAGAAAGAAAGGAAGAAGAAAGAAAGAAGTAAGAAATGAAGAAAAAAAAATAAGAAAGAAATAATTAAGAAAGAAGTAAGAAAGAAGAAAGAAAGTAGAAAAAAAGAAAGAAAGAACAAAGAAAGAAAAAAGAAAAAAGAAAGAAATAAGAATAAAGAAAGAAGAATGAAAGAAGAAAGAAATAAGAATGAAAGAAGAAAGAAAGAAAGAAGAAAGAAAGAAGAAAGAAAGAAAAAAGAAGTAAGAAAGAAGAAAGAAAGAAAGAAGAAAGAAATAAGAAAGAAAGAAGAAAGAAAGAAGAAAGAAGTAAGAAAGAAGAAAGAAAGAAGAAAGAAAGAAAGAAGAAAGAAATAAGAAAGAAAAAAGAAAGAAAGAAGAAAGAAGTAAGAAAGAAGAAAGAAAGTAAGAAGAAAGAAAGAAAGAAGAAAGAAGAAAGAAGAAAGAAAGAAGAAAGAAAGAAGAAAGAAAAAAGAAAGAAATAAGAAAGAAGAAAGAAAGAAGAAAGAAAGAAGAAAGAAAGAAGAAAGAATGAAGAAAGAAGGAAGAAAGAAAGAAGAAAAAATGAAAGAAGAAGGAAAGAGGAAAGAAAGAAGAAAGAAAGTAGAAAAAGATAAAGAAGAAAAATAAAGAAGAAAGAAAGAAGAAAGAAAGAAGAAAGAAAGAAAGAAGAAAGAAAGAAGAAAGAAAGAAGAAAGAAAGAAGAAAGAAAAAAGAAAGAAATAAGAAAGAAGAAAGAAAGAAGAAAGAAAGAAGAAAGAAGGAAGAAAGAAAGAAGAAAGAAAGAAGAAAGAAGTAAGAAAGAAAGAAGAAAGAAAGAAGAAAGAAAGAAAGAAGAAAGAAAGAAGAAAGAAGAAAGAAGGAAGAAAGAAAGGAAGAAAGAAGAAAGAAAGAAAGAAGAAAGAAAAATAAAAGAAAGAAAAAAGAAGAAAGAAAGAAAGAAGAGAGAAGGAAGAAAGGAAGAAGAAAGAAAGAAGAAAGAAGAAAGAAAGAAGTAAGAAAAAACAAGTAAGAAGTAAGAAAGAAAGAAGAAGTTGTAAGAAAAAATTAAGAAAGAAAGAAGAAGGAAAGGAAGAAGAAAGGAAGAAGAAAGGAAGAATAAAGAAAGAAGAAATAAAGAAGAAAGAAAGAAGTAAAAAAGAACTAAGAAAGAAAGAAGAAAGAAAGAAGAATGAAATAAGAAAGAAAGAAAGAAGAAAGAAAGAATGAAGAAAGAAAGAAAGAAGGAAGAATAAAGAAAGAAGTAAGAAAGAAAGAAGAAAGAAAGAAGAAAGAAAGGAAGAAGAATGGAAGAAGAAAGTAAGAATAAAGAAAGAAGAAAGAAAGAAGAAAGAAAGAAGTAAGAAAGAAGTAAGAAAGAAAGAAGTAAGGAAGAAGAATGAAAGAAAAAAGAAAGAAAGAAGAAAGAAAGAAGAAAGAAAGAAGAAAGAAAGAAGAAAGAAGAGAGAAAGAAGAAAGAAGGAAGAAAGAAAGTAAGAAAGAAGAAAGAAAGCAGAAAGATAAAGAAAGAAAAAAAAAGAAAATAAGAAGAAAGAAGAAAGAAATAAAGAAAGAAGAAAGAAAGAAAGAAGAAAGAAAGAAGAAAGAAAGAAGAAAGAAAAAAGAAAGAAAGAAGAAAGAAAGAAGAAAGAAAGAAAAAAGAAAGAATTAAGAAAGAAAGAAGAAAGAAAGAAGAAAGAAGAAAGAAAGAAGAAAGAAAGAAGAAAGAAAGAAGAAAGAAGAAAAAAATAAGAAAGAAGAAAGAAAGAAAGAGAAAGAAAGAAGAAAGAAAGAAGTAAGAAAGAATTAAGAAAGAAAGAAGAAAGAAAGAAATAGGAAAGAAAGAAGAAAGAAAGAAGAAAGAAAGAAGAAAGAGAGAAGAAAGAAAGAAGACAGAAAGAAAGAAGAAAGAAAGTAGAAAGAAAGAAGAAAGAAAGAAGAAAGAAAGAAGAAACAACGAAATAAGAAATAAAGAAGAAAGAAAGAAAGAAGAAAGAAAGAAAAAAGAAATAAGAAAGAAAGAAAGATATAAGAAAGAAGAAAAAAGAAAGAAGAAAGGAAAAGAAAGAAAGAAAGAAGAAAGAAAGAGGAAGGAAAGGAGAAAGAAAGAAGAAACAAAGAAAAAAGAAAGAATGCAAGAAGAAAGAAAGAAGAAGAAGGAAGAAAGAAAAAAGAAAGAAGAAAGATAGAAGTAAGAAAGAAGTAAGAAAGAAGTAAGAAAGAAAGAAGAAAGAATGAAGAAAGACAGAAGAAAGAAAGTAGAAAGAAACAAGAAAGAAAGAAATAACAAAGAAGAAGTAAGAAAGAATTAAGAAAGAATTAAGAAAGAAGAAAGAAAGAAGAAAGAAAGAAGAAAGAAAGAAGAAAGAAAGAAGAAAGAAAGAAGAAAGAAAGGAAGAAGAATGAAGAAAGTAGGAAGAAGGAAAGACGAAAGAAAGAAGAAAGAAAGAAGAAAGAAAGAAGAAAGAAAGAAGAAAGAAGTAAGAAAGAAAGAAAGAAGTTGTAAGAAAGAAGTAAGAAATAAAGAAGAAAGAAAGAAGAAAGAAAGGAAGAAGAAAGAAAGAAGAATGAAAGAAGAAAGAAAGAAAGAAGAAAGAAAGAAAGAAGAAAGAAAGAAGAAAGAAATAAAGAAGAAAGAAAGAAGAGAGAAAGAAGGAAGAAAGGAAGAAGAAAGAAAGAAGAAAGAAAGAAGAAAGAAAGAAAGAGGAAAGATAGAAGAAAGAAAGAAGAAAGAAAAAAGAAAGAAAGAAGAAAGAAAGAAGAAAGAAAGAAAGAAGGAAGAAAGAAAGAAGAAAGAAAGAAGAAAGAAGTATGAAAGAAGAAAGAAAGAAGAAAGAAAGAAAGAAGAAAGAAGAAAGAAAGAAAATAGAAAGAAAGAAAGAAAGAAAGAATTAAGAAATAAGTAAGAAAGAAAGAAGAAAGAAAGAAGTAAGGAAGAAGTAAAGAACAAAGAATGAAGAAAGCAAGAAGAAAGAAAGAAGAAAGAAAGAAGAAAGAAAGAAAGAAGAAAGAAAGAAGTAAGAAAGAAGTAAAAAGAAAGAAGAAAGAAAGAAAGAAGTAAGAAAGATGAAAGAAAGAAGAAATAAAGAAGTAAGAAAGAAGTAAGAAAGAAAGAAGAAAGAAAGAAGTAAGAAAAAAGAAAGAAAGAAGAAAGAAAGAAATAAGAAAGAAAGAATTATGAAAGAAGAAAGAAAGAAAGAAAGAAGAAAGAAAGAAGAAAGAAGTAAGAAAGAAGACAGAAAGAAGAAAGAAAGAAGTAAGAATGAAAGAAAGAAGAAAGAAAGAAAGAAGAAAGAAAGAAAGAAAGAAGAAAGAAAGAAGTAAGAATGAAGAAAGAAAGAAGAAAGAAAGAAGAAAGAAAGAAGAAAGAAAGAAAGAAGTTAGAAAGAGAAAAAAGAAATAAGAAAGAAAGAAAGAAGAAAGAAAGAAAGAAGAAAGAAATAAGAAAGAAAGTCAGAAGAATGGAAGAAAGAAGAAAGAAAGAAGTAAGAAAAAAAGAATGAAGAAAGAAAGAAAGTAGAAAGAAAGAAAGAAGAAAGACAGAAGAAAGGAAGAAAGAAGAAAGAAAGAAGTAAGAAAGAAAGAAGAAAGAAAGGAGTAAGAAAGAACTAAGAAATAGGTAAGAAAGAAGAAAGAAAGAACAAAGAAAGAAAGAAGAAAGAAAGAAGAAAGAAAGAGAGAAGAAAGAAAGAAAGAAGAAAGAAAGAAGAAAGAAAGAAGAAAGAAAGAAGAGAGAAAGAAAGAAAGAAAGAAGAAAGAAAGAAAGAAGAAAGAAAGAAACAAGAAAGAATGAAGTAAGAAAGAAGTAAGAAAGAAAGAAGAAAGAAAGAAAGAAGTAAGAAACAAGAACGATAGAAGAAAGAAACAAGTAAGAAAGAAGAAAGAAAGAAAGAAGAAAGAAAGAAGAAAAAAGAAAGAAAGAAAGAAGAAAGAAAGAAAAAAGAAAGAAAGAAAGAAAGAGAGAAGAAAGAAAGAAGAAAGAAAGAACTAGAAGTAAGAAAGAAAGATGAAAGAAAGAAGTAAGGAAGAAGTAAGAAAGAACAAAGAAAGAAGAAAGCAAGAAGAAAGAAAGAAAGAAGAAAGAAAGAATAAAGAAAGAAAGAAAGAAGTAAGAAAGAAAGAAGAAAGAAAGAAAGAAGTAAGAAAGATGAAAGAAAGAAGAAAGAAAGAAGTAAGAAAGAAGTAAGAAAGAAAGAAGAAAGAAAGAAAAAAGAAAGAAAGAAGTATGAAAGAAAGAAGAAACAAAGAAAGAAGTACGAAAAAAGAAAGAAAGAAAGAAGAAAGAAAGAAAGAAGAAAGAAAGAAGAAAGGAAGAAAGAAGAAAGAAAGAAAGAAAAAAGAAAGAAAGAAATAAGAAAGAAAGAAGAAAGAAAGAAGAAAGAAAGAAGTAAGAAAGAAGACAGAAAGAAGAAAGAAAGAAGTAAGAAAGAAGAAAGAAAGAAGAAAGAAAGAAAGAAGAAAGAAAGAAGAAAGAAAGAAAGAAGAATGAAAGAAGAAAGAAAAAATAAAGAAAGAAGTAAGAAAGAAGACAGAAAGAAGAAAGAAAGAAGTAAGAAAGAAGAAAGAAAGAAGAATGAAGTAAGAAAGAAAGAAGAAAGAAAGAAGAAAGAAAGAAGAAAGAAAGAAGAAAGAAAGAAGAAAGAAAGAAGAAAGAAAGAAAGAAGAAAGAAAGAAGAAAGAAAGAAAGAAGAAAGAACGTCGAAAGAAAAAAGAAAGAAAGAAGAAAGAAAGAGAAGAAAGAAATAAGAAAGAAAGAAAGAAGAAAGAAAGAAAGAAGAAAGAAAGAGGAAAGACAGAAGAAAGGAAGAAAGAAGTAAGAAAGAAGAAAGAAAGAATTAAGAAAGAAGTAAGAAAGAAGTAAGAAAGAAGAAAGAAAGAAGACAGAAAGAAGAAAGAAAGAAGTAAGAAAGAAGAAAGAAAGAAGAATGAAGTAAGAAAGAAAGAAGAATGAAAGAAGAAAGAAAGAAGAAAGAAAGAATTAAGAAAGAAGTAAGAAAGAAGTAAGAAAGAAGAAAGAAAGAGGAACGAAGTAAGAAAGAAGAATGAAAGAAAGAAGAAAGAAAGAAAGAAGAAAGAAAGAAAGAAAGAAGAAAGAAAGAGGAAACAAAGAATAGAGAAAGAAGAAAGAAAGAAAGAAGAAAGAAAGAAGAAAGAAAGAAGTAAGAAAGAAGTAAGAAAGAAAGAAGAAAGAAAGAAAGAAGTAAGAAAGAAGAAAGAAAGAAAGATAAAAGAAAGAAGAAAGAAAGAAGAAAGAAAGAAGAGAGAATGAAAGAAAGAAAGAAGAAAGAAGGAAAGAAGAAAGAAAGAAAGAAGAAAGAAAGAAAGAAGAAAGAAAGAAGAAAGGAAGAAAGAAGAAATAAAGAAGAAAGAAAGAAGAAAGAAAGAAGAAAGAAAGAAGAAAGAAAAAAGAGAGAAAGAAAGAAAGAAAGAAGGAAAGAAGAAAGAAAGAAAGAAGAAAGAAAGAAAGAAGAAAGAAAGAAGAAAAAAGAAATAAAGAAGAAAGAAGAAAGAAGGAAGAAAGAAAGAAGAAAGAAAGAAGAAAGATTGAAACAAGAAAGAAAGTAGAAAGAAAGAAAGAAGAAAGAAAGAAGTAAGAAAGCAGAAAGGAAGAAGAAAGAAAAAAGAAAGAAAGAAGAAAGAAAGAAGAACGAAAGAAAGAAGAAAGAAAGAAGAAATAAAGAAAGAAGAAAGAAAGAAGTAAGGAAGAAGTAAGAAAGAAAGAAGAAAGAAACAAAGAAGAAAGAAAGAAAGAAGAAAGAAGAAAGAAAGAAAAAAAAATGAAAGAAAGAAGAATGAAAGAAGCAAGAAAGAAGAAAGAAGAAAGAAGAAAGGAGACAGAAATAAAAAAGAAAGAAGAAAGAAAGAAGTAAGAAGGAAGAAAGAAAGAAAGAAAGGAGAAAGAAAGAAAGAAGAAAGGAAGAAAGAAGAAAGAAAGAAAGAAGAAAGAAAGAAGAAAGGAAGAAGAAAGAAAGAAGAAAGAAGGAAAGAAGAAAGAAAGAAGAAAGAAAAAAAGAAGAAAGAAAGAAAGAAGAAAGAAAGAAGAAAGAAAGAAAGAAGAACGAAAGAAGAAAGAAAAAAGAAAGAAAGAAGTAACAAAGTAGAAAGAAAGAAGTAAGATTGAAGTAAGAAAGAAGAAAGAAAGAAAGAAGAAAGAAATAAGAAAGAAAGAGGAAAGAAAGAAGAAAGAAAGAAGAAAGAAAGAAGAAATAAAGAAGAAACAAAGAAGAAAGAAAGAAGAAAGAAAGAAAGAAGAAAGAAAGAACAAAGAAAGAAGTAAGAAAGAAGTAAGAAAGAAAGAAGAAAGAAAGAAAGAAGTAAGAAAGAAGAAAGAAAGAAAGAAGAAAGAAGGAAAGAAGAAAGAAAGAAGAAAGAAAGAAAGAAGAAAGAAAGAAGTAAGAAAGAAGAAAGAAAGAAGAGAGAATGAAAGAAAGAAAGAAGAAAGAAGGAAAGAAGAAAGAAAGAAAGAAGAAAGAGAGAAAGAAGAAAGAAAGAAGAAAGGAAGAAAGAAGAAAGAAAGAAGAAAGAAGAAAGAAAGAAGAAAGTAGAAAGAAAGCAGAAACAAAGAAGAAAGAAAGAAGAAAGAAAGAAAGAAGAAAGAAAGAAGTAAGAAAGAAGTAATAAATAAGAAAGAAAGAAGAAAGAAAGTAAGAAAGAAAGAAGAAAGAAAGGAAGAAGAAAGAAAGAAGTAAGAAATGAAGAAAAAAAAATAAGAAAGAAATAATTAAGAAAGAAGTAAGAAAGAAGAAAGAAAGTAGAAAAAAAGAAAGAAAGAACAAAGAAAGAAAAAAGAAAAAAGAAAGAAATAAGAATAAAGAAAGAAGAATGAAAGAAGAAAGAAATAAGAATGAAAGAAGAAAGAAAGAAAGAACAAAGAAAGAAGAAAGAAAGAAAAAAGAAGTAAGAAAGAAGAAAGAAAGAAAGAAGAAAGAAATAAGAAAGAAAGAAGAAAGAAAGAAGAAAGAAGTAAGAAAGAAGAAAGAAAGAAGAAAGAAAGAATAAAGAAATAAGAAAGAAAAAAGAAAGAAAGAAGAAAGAAGTAAGAAAGAAGAAAGAAAGTAAGAAGAAAGAAAGAAAGAAGAAAGAAGAAAGAAGAAAGAAGAAAGAAAGAAGAAAGAAAGAAGAAAGAAAAAAGAAAGAAATAAGAAAGAAGAAAGAAAGAAGAAAGAAAGAAGAAAGAAAGAAGAAAGAATGAAGAAAGAAGGAAGAAAGAAAGAAGAAAAAATGAAAGAAGAAGGAAAGAGGAAAGAAAGAAGAAAGAAAGTAGAAAAAGATAAAGAAGAAAAATAAAGAAGAAAGAAAGAAGAAAGAAAGAAGAAAGAAAGAAAGAAGAAAGAAAGAAGAAAGAAAGAAGAAAGAAAGAAGAAAGAAAAAAGAAAGAAATAAGAAAGAAGAAAGAAAGAAGAAAGAAAGAAGAAAGAAGGAAGAAAGAAAGAAGAAAGAAAGAAGAAAGAAGTAAGAAAGAAAGAAGAAAGAAAGAAGAAAAAAAGAAAGAAGAAAGAAAGAAGAAAGAAGAAAGAAGGAAGAAAGAAAGGAAGAAAGAAGAAAGAAAGAAAGAAGAAAGAAAAATAAAAGAAAGAAAAAAGAAGAAAGAAAGAAAGAAGAGAGAAGGAAGAAAGGAAGAAGAAAGAAAGAAGAAAGAAGAAAGAAAGAAGTAAGAAAAAACAAGTAAGAAGTAAGAAAGAAAGAAGAAGTTGTAAGAAAAAAGTAAGAAAGAAAGAAGAAGGAAAGGAAGAAGAAAGGAAGAAGAAAGGAAGAATAAAGAAAGAAGAAATAAAGAAGAAAGAAAGAAGTAAAAAAGAACTAAGAAAGAAAGAAGAAAGAAAGAAGAATGAAATAAGAAAGAAAGAAAGAAGAAAGAAAGAATGAAGAAAGAAAGAAAGAAGGAAGAATAAAGAAAGAAGTAAGAAAGAAAGAAGAAAGAAAGAAGAAAGAAAGGAAGAAGAATGGAAGAAGAAAGTAAGAATAAAGAAAGAAGAAAGAAAGAAGAAAGAAAGAAGTAAGAAAGAAGTAAGAAAGAAAGAAGTAAGGAAGAAGAATGAAAGAAAAAAGAAAGAAAGAAGAAAGAAAGAAGAAAGAAAGAAAGAAAGAAGAAAGAAGAGAGAAAGAAGAAAGAAGGAAGAAAGAAAGTAAGAAAGAAGAAAGAAAGCAGAAAGATAAAGAAAGAAAAAAAAAGAAAATAAGAAGAAAGAAGAAAGAAATAAAGAAAGAAGAAAGAAAGAAAGAAGAAAGAAAGAAGAAAGAAAGAAGAAAGAAAAAAGAAAGAAAGAAGAAAGAAAGAAGAAAGAAAGAAAAAAGAAAGAATTAAGAAAGAAAGAAGAAAGAAAGAAGAAAGAAGAAAGAAAGAAGAAAGAAAGAAGAAAGAAAGAAGAAAGAAGAAAAAAATAAGAAAGAAGAAAGAAAGAAAGAGAAAGAAAGAAGAAAGAAAGAAGTAAGAAAGAATTAAGAAAGAAAGAAGAAAGAAAGAAATAGGAAAGAAAGAAGAAAGAAAGAAGAAAGAAAGAAGAAAGAGAGAAGAAAGAAAGAAGACAGAAAGAAAGAAGAAAGTAGAAAGAAAGAAGAAAGAAAGAAGAAAGAAAGAAGAAACAACGAAATAAGAAATAAAGAAGAAAGAAAGAAAGAAGAAAGAAAGAAAAAAGAAATAAGAAAGAAAGAAAGATATAAGAAAGAAGAAAAAAGAAAGAAGAAAGGAAAAGAAAGAAAGAAAGAAGAAAGAAAGAGGAAGGAAAGGAGAAAGAAAGAAGAAACAAAGAAAAAAAGAATGCAAGAAGAAAGAAAGAAGAAGAAGGAAGAAAGAAAAAAGAAAGAAGAAAGATAGAAGTAAGAAAGAAGTAAGAAAGAAGTAAGAAAGAAAGAAGAAAGAATGAAGAAAGACAGAAGAAAGAAAGTAGAAAGAAACAAGAAAGAAAGAAATAACAAAGAAGAAGTAAGAAAGAATTAAGAAAGAATTAAGAAAGAAGAAAGAAAGAAGAAAGAAAGAAGAAAGAAAGAAGAAAGAAAGAAGAAAGAAGTAAGAAAGAAAGAAAGAAGTTGTAAGAAAGAAGTAAGAAATAAAGAAGAAAGAAAGAAGAAAGAAAGGAAGAAGAAAGAAAGAAGAATGAAAGAAGAAAGAAAGAAAGAAGAAAGAAAGAAAGAAGAAAGAAAGAAGAAAGAAATAAAGAAGAAAGAAAGAAGAGAGAAAGAAGGAAGAAAGGAAGAAGAAAGAAAGAAGAAAGAAAGAAGAAAGAAAGAAAGAGGAAAGATAGAAGAAAGAAAGAAGAAAGAAAAAAGAAAGAAAGAAGAAAGAAAGAAGAAAGAAAGAAAGAAGGAAGAAAGAAAGAAGAAAGAAAGAAGAAAGAAGTATGAAAGAAGAAAGAAAGAAGAAAGAAAGAAAGAAGAAAGAAGAAAGAAAGAAAATAGAAAGAAAGAAAGAGGAAAGAGAGAAGAAAGAAAGAAAGAATTAAGAAATAAGTAAGAAAGAAAGATGAAAGAAAGAAGTAAGGAAGAAGTAAAGAACAAAGAATGAAGAAAGCAAGAAGAAAGAAAGAAGAAAGAAAGAAAGAAGAAAGAAAGAAGTAAGAAAGAAGTAAAAAGAAAGAAGAAAGAAAGAAAGAAGTAAGAAAGATGAAAGAAAGAAGAAATAAAGAAGTAAGAAAGAAGTAAGAAAGAAAGAAGAAAGAAAGAAGTAAGAAAAAAGAAAGAAAGAAGAAAGAAAGAAATAAGAAAGAAAGAATTATGAAAGAAGAAAGAAAGAAAGAAAGAAGAAAGAAAGAAGAAAGAAGTAAGAAAGAAGACAGAAAGAAGAAAGAAAGAAGTAAGAAAGAAAGAAGAAAGAAAGAAGAATGAAAGAAGAAAGAAAGAAAGAAGAAAGAAAGAAAGAAGAAAGAAAGAAGAAAGAAATAAAGAAGAAAGAAAGAAGAGAGAAAGAAGGAAGAAAGGAAGAAGAAAGAAAGAAGAAAGAAAGAAGAAAGAAAGAAAGAGGAAAGATAGAAGAAAGAAAGAAGAAAGAAAAAAGAAAGAAAGAAGAAAGAAAGAAGAAAGAAAGAAGAAAGAAGGAAGAAAGAAAGAAGAAAGAAAGAAGAAAGAAGTATGAAAGAAGAAAGAAAGAAGAAAGAAAGAAAGAAGAAAGAAAGAAGAAAGAAGAAAGAAGAAAGAAGAAAGAAGAAAGAAGAAAGAAGAAAGAAGAAAGAAGAAAGAAGAAAGAAGAAAGAAAGAAGAAAGAAAGAAGAAAGAAAGAAGAAAGAAAGAAAGAAGAAAGAAAGAAGAAAGAAAGATGAAAGAAAGAAGAATGAAAGAAAGAAATTAAGAAGAAAGAAAGAAAGAAGAAAGAAAGAAAGAAAGAAGAAAGAAAGAGGAAACAAAGAATAGAGAAAGAAGAAAGATAGAAAGAAGAAAGAAAGAAGAAAGAAAGAAGTAAGAAAGAAGTAAGAAAGAAAGAAGAAAGAAGGAAAGAAGTAAGAAAGAAGAAAGAAAGAAAGAAGAAAGAAAGAAGAAAGAAAGAAGAAAGAAAGAAGAGAGAAAGAAAGAAAGAAAGAAGAAAGAAGGAAAGAAGAAAGAAAGAAAGAAGATAGAAAGAAAGAAGAAAGAAAGGAGAAAGGAAGAACGAAGAAATAAAGAAGAAAGAAAGAAGAAAGAAAGAAGAAAGAAAGAAGAAAGAAAAAACAGAGAAAGAAAGAAAGAAAGAAAGAAGAAAGAAGGAAAGAAGAAAGAAAGAAAGAAGAAAGAAAGAAAGAAGAAAGAAAGAAGAAAAAAGAAATAAAGAAGAAAGAAGAAAGAAGGAAGAAAGAAAGAAGAAAGAAAGAAGAAAGATTGAAACAAGAAAGAAAGTAGAAAGAAAGAAAGAAGAAAGAAAGAAAGAAGAAAGAAGAAGTAAGAAAGCAGAAAGGAAGAAGAAAGAAAAAAGAAAGAAAGAAGAAAGAAAGAAGAACGAAAGAAAGAAGAAAGAAAGAAGAACGAAAGAAAGAAGAAAGAAAGAAGAAATAAAGAAAGAAGAAAGAAAGAAGTAAGGAAGAAGTAAGAAAGAAAGAAGAAAGAAACAAAGAAGAAAGAAAGAAAGAAGAAAGAAGAAAGAAAGAAAAAAAAATGAAAGAAAAAAGAATGAAAGAAGCATGAAAGAAGAAAGAAGAAAGAAGAAAGTAGACAGAAATAAAAAAGAAAGAAGAAAGAAAGAAGTAAGAAGGAAGAAAGAAAGAAAGAAAGGAGAAAGAAAGAAAGAAGAAAGGAAGAAAGAAGAAAGAAAGAAAGAAGAAAGAAAGAAGAAAGGAAGAAGAAAGAAAGAAGAAAGAAAGAAAGAAGAAAGAAAGAAGAAAGAAAAAAAGAAGAAAGAAAGAAAGAAGAAAGAAAGAAGAAAGAAAGAAAGAAGAATGAAAGAAGAAAGAAAAAAGAAAGAAAGAAGTAACAAAGTAGAAAGAAAGAAGTAAGATTGAAGTAAGAAAGAAGAAAGAAAGAAAGAAGAAAGAAAGAAATAAGAAAGGAAGAAGAAAGAAAGAAGAAAGAAAGAAGAACGAAGTAAAAAAGAAGAAAGGAAGAAAGAAAGAAGAAAGAAAGAAAGAAGAAAGAAATAAGAAAGAAAGAAGAAAGAAAGAAGAAAGAAAGAAGAAAGAAAGAAGAAATAAAGAAGTAAGAAAGAAAGAAGAAAGAAAGAAAGAAGTAAGAAAGAAGAAAGAAAGAAAGAAGAAAGAAAGAAAGAAGAAAGAAAGAAGAAAGAAAGAAGAAATAAAGAAAGAAGAAAGAAAGAAGTAAGAAAGAAGAAAGAAAGAAGAGAGAATGAAAGAAAGAAAGAAGAAAGAAGGAAAGAAGAAAGAAAGAAAGAAGAAAGAGAGAAAGAAGAAAGAAAGAAGAAAGGAAGAAAGAAGAAAGAAAGAAGAAAGAAGAAAGAAAGAAGAAAGTAGAAAGAAAGCAGAAACAAAGAAGAAAGAAAGTAAGAAGAAAGAAAGAAGTAAGAAAGAAGTAATAAATAAGAAAGAAGGAAGAAAGAAAGTAAGAAAGAAAGAAGAAAGAAAGGAAGAAGAAAGAAAGAAGTAAGAAATGAAGAAAAAAAAATAAGAAAGAAATAATTAAGAAAGAAGTAAGAAAGAAGAAAGAAAGTAGAAAAAAAGAAAGAAAGAACAAAGAAAGAAAAAAGAAAAAAGAAAGAAATAAGAATAAAGAAAGAAGAATGAAAGAAGAAAGAAATAAGAATGAAAGAAGAAAGAAAGAAAGAAGAAAGAAAGAAGAAAGAAAGAAAAAAGAAGTAAGAAAGAAGAAAGAAAGAAAGAAGAAAGAAATAAGAATGAAAGAAGAAAGAAAGAAGAAAGAAGTAAGAAAGAAGAAAGAAAGTAAGAAGAAAGAAAGAAAGAAGAAAGAAGAAAGAAGAAAGAAAGAAAGAAGAAAGAAAGAAGTAAGAAAGAAGTAAGAAAGAAAGAAGAAAGAAAGAAGAGAGAAAGAAGAAAGAAAGAAGAAAGGAAGAAAGAAGCAAGAAAAAAGAAGAAAGAAAGAAGAAAGAAAGAAAGAAGAAAGAAAGAAGAAAGAAGAAAGAAGGAAGAAAGAAAGAAACAAGAAAGAAGAAAGAAGAAAGAAAGAAGAATGAAGAAATGAAGAAACAAATAAGAAAGAAAGAAGAAAGAAAGAAAGAAGAAAGAAAGAAAGAAAGATGAAAGACAGAAGTAAGGAAGAAGTAAGAAAGAGGAAAGAAAGAAGAAAGCAAGAAGAAAGAAAGAAAGAAGATAGAAAGAAGAAAGAAAGAAAGAAGAAAGAAAGAAGTAAGAAAGAAGTGAGAAAGAAAGAAGAAAGAAAGAAAGAAGTAAGAAAGAAGAAAGAAGAAAGAAACAAGTTAGAAAGAAGTATAGAGAGAAAGAAGAAAGAAAGAAGAAAAAAGAAAGAAAGAAAGAAAGGAAGAAAAAAGAAAGAAAGAAAGAAGAAAGAGAGAAGAAAGAAAGAAGAAAGAAAGAATTAGAAGTAAGAAAGAAAGATGAAAGAAAGAAGTAAGGAAGAAGTAAGAAAGAACAAAGAAAGAAGAAAGCAAGAAGAAAGAAAGAAAGAAGAAAGAAAGAATAAAGAAAGAAAGAAAGAAGTAAGAAAGAAGTAAGAAAGAAAGAAGAAAGAAAGAAGTAAGAAAAAAAAAGAAAGAAAGAAGAAAGAAAGAAAACAGAAAGAAAGAAGTAAGAAAGAAAGAAGAAAGAAAGAAAGAAGTACGAAAAAAAGAAAGAAAGAAAGAAGAAAGTAAGAAAGAAGAAAGAAAGAAGAAAGGAAGAAAGAAGAAAGAAAGAAAGAAAAAAGAAAGAAAGAAATAAGAAAGAAAGAAGAAAGAAAGAAGAAAGAAAGAAGTAAGAAAGAAGACAGAAAGAAGAAAGAAAGAAGTAAGAAAGAAGAAAGAAAGAAGAAAGAAAGAAAGAAGAAAGAAAGAAGAAAGAGAGAAAGAAGAATGAAAGAAGAAAGAAAAAAGAAAGAAAGAAGTAAGAAAGAAGACAGAAAGAAGAAAGAAAGAAGAAAGTAGAAAGAAAGAAGATTGAAGTAAGAAAGAAGAAAGAAAGAAGAAAGAAAGAAGAAATAAAGAAGAAACAAAGAAGAAAGAAAGAAGAAAGAAAGAAGAAAGATAGAACAAAGAAAGAAGTAAGAAAGAAGTAAGAAAGAAAGAAGAAAGAAAGAAAGAAGTAAGAAAAGAGAAAGAAAGAAAGAAGAAAGAAAGAAGAAAGAAAGAATAAAGAAAGAAGAGAGAATGAAAGAAAGAAAGAAGAAAGAAGGAAAGAAGAAAGAAAGAAGAAAGATAGAAAGAAGAAAGAAAGAAAGAAGAAAGAAAGAGGAAAGAAGAAATAAAGAAGAAAGAAGAAAGAAAGAAGAAAGAAAGAAAGAAGAAAGAAGAAAGAAGAAAGAAAGAAAGAAGAAGAAATAAAGAAGAATGAAAGAAAAAAGAAAGAAGAAAGAAAGGACAAAGAAAGAAAGAAGAATAAAAGAAGAAAGAAAGAAGAAAGAAAGAAGAAAGAAAGAAAGAAAGAAGAAAGAAAGAGGAAACAAAGAATAGAGAAAGAAGAAAGAAAGAAAGAAGAAAGAAAGAATAAAGAAAGAAGTAGGAAAGAAGTAAGAAAGAAAGAAGAAAGAAAGAATAAGAAAAAGAAAGAAAGAAAGAAGAAAGAAAGAAAAAAGTATGAAAGAAAGAAGAAACAAAGAAAGAAGTAAGAAAAAAGAAAGAAAGAAAGAAGAAAGAAAGAATAAGGAAGAAGAAAGAAGAAGAAACAAAGAAGAAGGAAAGAAGAAAGAAAGAAAGAATAAAGAAAGAAGAAAGAAAGAAGTAAGAAAGAAGAAAGAAAGAAAGAAGAAAGAAAGAAAGAAGAAAGGAAAAGAGAGAAAGAAAGAAGAAAGAAAAAGCAAGAAAGAAGAAAGAATGAAGAAAGAAATAAGAAAGAAGAAAGAAGAATGAAAGAAGAAAGAAAGAAAATGAAAGAAGAAAGAAAAAAATAGAAAGAAATAAGAAAGAAAGAAAAAAGAAAGAAAGAATAAAGAAAGAAGAAAGAAAAAAGAAAGAAAGAAGTAAGAAAGAAGTAAGAAAGAAAGAAGAAAGAAAGAAGAAAGAAAGTAGAAAGAAAGTCGAAAGAAAAAAGAAAGAAAGAAGAAAGAAAGAAGAAAGAAAGAAGAAAGAAAGAAGAAAGAAAGAGAGAAGAAAGAAGAAGAGAGAAAGGAGGAAGAAGAGAGAAAGAAGAAGAAAGAAAGAAAGTAGAAAGAAAGAAAGAAGAAAGAAGAAAGAAGAAAGAAGAAAGAAAGAAGAAAGAAAGAAGAAAGAAAGAAGAAAGAAACAAGAAAGAAAGAAGAAAGTAAGAAGAAAGAAAGAAGAAAGAAAGAAGTAAGAAAGAAGAAAGGAAGTGGAAAGATAAAAGAATGAAAGAAGAATGAAAGAAGCAAGAAAGAAGAAAGAAAGAAGGAAGAAAGAAAGAGAGAAGAAAGAAATAAGAAAGAAAGAAAAAGAAAGAAAGAAGAAAGAAAGAAAGAAGTAAGAAAAAAGGAAGAAAGAAAGAAAGAAAGACGAAAGAAAGAGAAAGAAAGAAAGAAGAAAGAAAGAAGTAAGAAAGAATGAAGAAAGGAAGAAGAAAGAAAGAAGAGTGAAAGAAGAACGGAAAGAAGAAAGAAATAAGAAAGAACGAAAGAAGAAAGAAGAAGAATGAAAGAAGAAAGAAAAAAGAAAGAAAGAAAGAGGAAGCAAAGAAGAAAGAAAGAAAGAAGAAAAAAAGAAGAAAGAAAAAGCAAGAAAGAAGTAAGAAAGAAAGAAAGAAGAAATAAAAAAGAAAGAAAGAACTAAGAAAGAAGACAGAAAGAAGAAAGAAAGAAGTAAGAAAGAAGAAAGAAAGAAGAAAGAAGAAAGAAAGTCGAAAAAAAAAGAAAGAATGTAGAAAGAAAGAAGAAATATAGAGGAAAGAAAGAAAGAAAGAAGAAAGAAAGAGAGAAGAAAGAAATAAGAAAGAAAGAAAAAAGAAAGAAAGAAGTAAGGAAGATAGAAGAAAGAAAGAATGAAGTAAGAAAAAAGAAAGAAAGAAAGAGGAAAGAAAGAAAGAAGAAAGAAAGAAGAAAGAAAGAAGCAAGAAAGAAGACAGAAAGAAGAAAGAAAGAAAGAAGAAAGGAAGAAGAGAGAAAGAAGAAAGAAATAAGAAAGAAAGAAAGAAGGAAAGAAATAAGAAACAAAGAAGGAAGGAAGAAAGAAGAAAGAAGTAAGAAAGAATGAAGAAGGAAAGAAATAAGAAAGAAGTAAGAAAGAAGAACGAAAGAAGAAAGAAGAAAGAAAGAAGAAAGAAAGAAAGAAGAAATAAGAAAGAAAGAAGAAAGAAAGAAGAAAGAAAGAAGAAAGAAAGAAGAAAGAAAGAAAGAAGAAAGAAAGAAAGAAGAAAGAAGAAGTAAGAAGAAAGAAAGAAGAAAGAAAGAAAAAGAAGAAAGAAAGAAGAAAGAAAGAAGAAAGAAAGAAGAAAGAAAGAAAGAAGAAAGAAAGTAAGAAGAAAGAAAGAAGTAAGAAGGAAGAAAAAAGGAAGAAGAAAGAAAGAAGAAAGAAAGAAGAACGAAAGAAGAAAGAAAGAAAGAAGAAAGAAAGAAAGAAGAAAGAAAGAAGAAAGAAAGAAGAAAGAAAGAAGAAAGAAAGAAGAAAGAAGAAAGAAAGAAGTAAGAAAGAAGTAAGAAGGAAAGAAGAAAAAAGAAGAAAAAGTAGAAAGAAAGAAGAAAGAAAGAAGAAAGAAGAAAGAAAGAAAGAAGAAAGAAGAAAGAAAGAAGAAAGAAAGAAGAAAGAAGAAAGAAAGAAGAAAGAAAGAAGAAGAACAAAAGAAGAAAGAAGAAAGAAAGAAGAAGAAAGAAAGAAGAAAGAAAGAAGAAAGAAAGAAAGATGATGGAAAGAAGAAACAAAGACGAAAGAAAGAAGAAAGAAAGAAGAAAGAAAGACGAAAGAAAGTAGAAAGAAAGAAGAAAGAAAGAAGGAAAAAAGAAAGAAAGAGAAAGAAAGAAAGAAGAAAGAGAGAAGAAAGAAAGAAGGAAGAAAGAAGAAGAAAGAAGAAAGAAAGAAAACAGAAAGAAATAAGAAAGAAGAAAGAAAGAAGAAAGAAAGAAGAAAGAAAGAAAGAAAGAAGAAAGAAAGAAAGAAAGAAAGAAAGAAAGAAAGAAAGAAAGAAAGAAAGAAAGAAAGAAAGAAAGAAAGAAAGAAAGAAAGAAAGAAAGAAAGAAAGAAAGAAAGAAAGAAAGAAGAAAGAAAGAAAAAAGAAAGGAAGAAAGAAAGAAAGAAAGAAAGAAAGAAGAAAGAAAGAAAGAAAGAAAGAAAGAAAGAAAGAAAGAAAGAAGATAGAAAGAAGATAGAAAGAAGGTATAAAGAAAGAAGAAAGGAAGAATGAAGAAAGAAAGAAAGAAGAAAGAAAGAAAGAAAGAAAAAGAAAGAAGTAAGAAAGAAGTAACAAAGAAGTAAGAAACAAGTAAGGAAGAAGTAAGAAAAAAGTAAGAAAGAAAGAAGAAAGAAAGACGAAAGAAAGAAAAAAGTAAGAAGAAAGAAAGAAGTAAGAAAGAAGTAACAAATAAGTAAGACAGAAGAAAGAAAGAAGAAAGAAAGAAAGAAAGAGAGAAAGAAGATAGAAAGAAGAAAGAAAGAAGAAAGTAAGAGAGAAGAAGGAAAGAAGAAACAAAGAATAAAGATAGAAGAAAGAAAGAAGAAAGAATGAAGAAAAAAAGAAGAAAGAAAGAAGAAACAAAGAAGAAAGAAAGAATGAAAGAAGAAAGAAGAAGAAAAATGGAAGAAAGAAAAAAAGAAGAAAGAAAGAAGTAAGAAAGAAGTAAGAAAGAAGAAAGAAGAAAAAAGAAGAAAGGAAGAAGAAAGAAAAAGAAAGAAAGAAGAAAGAAAGAAAGAAGAGAGAAAGAAAGAAGAAAGAAAGCAGAAAGAAAGAAGAATGAAAGAAGAAAGAAAGAAGAAAGAATGAAAGAATAAAGAAACAAGAAAGAAGAAGAAAAAAAGAAAGAAGAAAGAAAGAAGAAGAAAGAAGAAAGGAAGAAAGAAGAAGAAAGAACGAAGAATGAAAGAAGAAAGAAAGAAGAAAGAATGTAAGAAGAAAGAAAGAAGAAAGAAAGAAGAAAGAAAGAAGGAAAGAAAGAAGAAAGAAAGAAAGAAGAAAGGAAGAAAGAAGAAAGAAAGAAGGAAGAAGAAAGAAGAAAGAATGAAGAGAGAAAGAAGAAAGAAAGGAGAAAGAAAGAAGAAAAAAAGTAATAACAAAGAAGAAATAAGAAAGAAGTAAGAAAGAAGAAAGAAAGAAGTAAGAAAGAAGTATGAAAGAAAGAAGAAAGAAAGAAGAAAGAAGAAAGAAAGAAGAAAAAAGAAAGAAGAAAGAAGAAAGAAAGAAGAAAGAAATAAGAAAGAAAGAAGAATGAAAGAAAGAAAGAAGAAAGAAAGAAGAACTAAAGAAGAAAGAAGTAAGAAATAAAGAAGTAAGAAGAATTAATAAAGAAAGAAGAAAGAAAGAAGAAAGAAAGAAGAAAGAAAGAAAGAAGAAAGAGAGAAAGAAGAGAGAAAGAAGGAAGAAGAAAGAAGAAAGAAAGAAGAAAGAAAGAATGAGGAGAGAAAGAAAGAAGAAATAAAGAAGAAAGAAGAAAGAAAGAACGAAGAAAGAAAGAAGAAAGAAGAAAGAAGAAAGAAGAAAGAAAGAAAGAAGTAAGAAAGAAGAAAGAAAGAAGAAAGAAAGAAGAAAGAAAGAAAGAAGAATGAAAGAAGAAAGAAAGAATAAAGAATGAAAGAATAAAGAAAGAAGAAAGAAAGAAGAAAGAAAGAAAGAAGAAAGAAAGAAAGAAGAAAGGAAGATGAAAGAAAGAAAGAAGAAAGAAAGAAGAAAGAAAGAATAAAGAAGAAAGAAAGAAGTAAGAAAGAAGGAAAGAATGGAAAGAAAGAAAGAAGAAAGAAAGAAAGAAAGAAAGAAGAAAGAAAGAAGTAAGTAATAAGTAAGAAAGAAGTAAAAAAGAAAGAAGAAAGAAAGAAACAAGAAAGAAAGAAGAAGAACGAAAAAGAAAGAAAGAAGAAAGAAAGAAGAAAGAATGAAAGAAGAAGAAATAAAAGTAAGAAAGAAGAAAGAAAGTAGTAAGAAAGAAGTGAGAAAGAAGAAAGAAAGAAGAAAGAAAGAAAGAAGAAAGAAGAAAGAAAGAAAGAAGAAAGAAAGAAGAGATAAAAAAAGAAGAAAGAAAGAAGTAATAAAGAAGTAAGAAGGAAAGACAGAAGAAAGAAAGAAGAAAGAAGAAAAAAAAGAAGAAAGGAAGAAGAAAGAAAAAGAAAGAAAGAAGAAAGAAAGAAAGAAGAGAGAAAGAAAGAAGAAAGAAAGAAGAAAGAAAGAAGAAGGAAGAAGAAGAAAGAAAGAAGAAAGAAAGAACGAAGAATGAAAGAAGAAAGAAATAAGTAAGAAAGTAAGAAGAAAGAAAGAAGAAAGAAAGAAGAAGGAAAGAAGGAAAGAAAGAAGAAAGAAAGAAAGAAGAAAGGAAGAAAGAAGAAAGAAAGAAGGAAGAAAGAAAGAAGAAAGAAAGAAGAAAGAAAGAAGAACAAAAGAAGTAAGAAACAAGTAAGAACAAGTAAGAAAGAAGTAAGAAAAAAGAAAGAAAGCAGAAAGATAAGAAGAAGGAAAGAAGAGAGTAAAAAGAAAGAAAGAAAGAAATAAGAAAGAAAGAAAGAAGAAGGAAAGAAAGAAGAAAGAAAGAAGAAAGAAAGAAGAGAGAAAGAACTAAGAAAGAAGTAAGAAAGAAAGAAGAAAGAAAGAAGAAAGAAAGAAGGAAGAAAGAAGAAAGCAATAAGAAAGAAAGAAGTAAGAAAGAAAGAAGAAAGAAAGAAAGAAACAGGAAAGAAAGAAAGATGAAAGAAAGAAGAAAGAAAGAAGAAAGAAAGAAAGAATAAAGAAAGAAGAAAGAAAGAAAAAAGAAAGAAAGAAGAAAGAAAGAAGAAAGAAACGAGTAAGAAAGAAGTAAGAAAGAAGTAAGAAAGAAAGAAGAAAGAAAGAAAAAAAGAAAGAAGAAAGAAAGAAGTAAGAAAGAAAGAAGTAAGAAAGAAGTAAGAAAGAAGAAAGAAAGAAGAAAGAAAGAGGAAAGAAGAAAGAAAGAAAGAAGAGAGAAAGAAGGAAGAAAGGAAGAAGAAAGAAAGAAGAAAGAAAGAATGAAGAAAGAAACGAAGAAGAAATAAAAAGAAAAAAAGAAGAAAGAAAGAAGAAAGAAGAAAGAAAGAAGAAAGAAAGAAAGAGGAAAGAAAGAAGAAAGAGAGAAAGAAAAAAGAAAGAAGAAAGACGAAAGAAAGAAGAAAGAAAGAAGAAAGAAAGAAAGAAGAAAGAAAGAAAGAAAGAAAGAAGAAAGAAAGAAGAATGAAAGAAGAAAGAAAGAAAGAAGAAAGAGAGAAAGAAGAAAGAAGAAAGAAAGATGTAAGAAAGAAAGAAGAAAGAAAGAAGATATAAAGGAAGAAGAAAGGAAGAAGAAAGTAAAAATAAAGGAAGAAGAAACAAAGAAGAAAGAAAGAAGTAAGAAAGAAGTAGGAAAGAAAGAAGTAAGAAAGAAGAATGAAAGAAAAAAGAAAGAAAGAAGAAATAAAGAAGAAATAAAGAAAGAAGAAAGAAAGCAGAAAGTAAGAAGAAGGACAGAAGAAAGAAGAAAGAAAGAAAAAAGAAAGAAGAAAGAAAGAAGAAAGAAGAAAGAAAGAAGAAAGAAAGCAGAAAGAAGAAAGAAAAATGAAAGAAGAAAGAAAGAAGAAAGAAGAAAGAAAGAAGAAAGAAAGAAGGAAAGAAGAAAGAAAAATGAAAGAAGAAAGAAAAAAAAAGAAAGAAATAAGAAAGAAAGAAAAAAAGAAAAAAAAGAAAGAAATAAGAAAGAAAGAAAAAAGAAAGAAAGAAGAAAGAAAGAAGAAAGAAAGAAGTAAGGAAGAAATAAGAAAGAAAGAAGTAAGAAAGAATGAAGAAAGAAAGAAATAAGAAAGAAGTAAGAAAGAAGAAAGAAAGAAGAAAGAAGAAAGAAAGAAGAAAGAAGGAAGAAAGAAAGAAGAAAGAAAGAAAGAAGAAGGAAAGATGAAAGATAGAAGAAAGAAGAAAGAAAGAAGAAAGAAGAAAGAAATAAGAAAGAAGTAAGAAAGAAAGAAGAAAGAAAGAAAGAAGAAATAAAGATGAAAGAGAGAAGAATGAAAGAAACAAATTACGAAAAAAGAAAGAAAGAAGAAAGAAAGAAAAAAGAAAGAAGAAGGAAAGGATAAAGAAAGAAGAAAGAAAGAAAGGAAGAAAGAAAGAAAGAAGATAGAAAGAAGAAAGAAAGAAGAAAGAAAGAAAGAAGAAAAAAAGAAGAAAGAAAGAGGAAACAAAGAAAATAAAGAATGAAAGAAGAAAGAAAGAAGAAAGAAGAAAGAAAGAAGAAAGAAAGAAAGAAGCAAGAAAGAAGAAAGAAAGAAGAAAGAAAGAAGAATGAAAGAAGACAGAGGGAAAGAAGAAGGAAAGCAGAAAGAAGAAGAAAGAAAGAAGAAAGAAGAAAGAAAGAAGAAAGAAAGAAGAAAGAAAGAAGAAAGAAAGAAGAAAGAAAGAAGAAAGAAAGAAGAATGAAGAAAGAAATAAGAAAGAAGTAAGAAAGAAAGAAGTAAGAAAGAAAGAGGAAAGAAAGAAGAAAGAAAGAATAAAGAAAGGAAGAAGAAAGAAGAAAGAAAGAAAGGAAAAAGAAAGAAAGCAGAAAGAAGAAAGAAAAAATAAAGAAGGAAGAAAGAAGTAAGAAGAAAGAGAGAAGAAAGAAAGAAGAAAGAAAGAAAGAAGAAAGAAAAAAGAAAGAAGGAAGAAAGAAGAGAGAAAGAAGAAAGAAAGAAGAAAGAAAGAAGAAAGAAGGAAGAAAGAAAGAAGAACGAAGTAAGAAAAAAGAAGAAAGAAAGAAGAACGAAAGAAAGAAGAAAGAAAGAAGAAGGAAAGAAGAATGCAAGAAAGAAATTAAGAAGAAAGAAATAAAGAAGAAAGAAAGAAGAAAGAAAGTAGAAAGAAAGAATAAAGAAAGAAGAAAGAAAGAAGAAAGAAAGAAGAAAGAAAGAAGAAAGAAGAAAGAAATAAGAAAGAAGTAAGAAAGAAGTAAGAAAGAAAGAAGAAAGAAAGAAGAAAGAAAGGAAGAAAGAAGAAAGAAAGAAAGAAGAAAGAAAGAAAGAAGAAAGAAAGAAGAAAGAAGAAAGAAAGAAGTAAGAAGAAAGAAAAAAAGAAAGAAAGAAGAAAGAAAGAAATAAGAAAGAAAGAAGAAAGAAAAAAAGACAGAAGAAAGAAAAAAGAAAGAAGAAAGAAAGAAGAAAGAGAGAAGAAAGAAAGAAGGAAGAAAGAAAGAAGAAAGAAGAAAGAAAGAAAACAGAAAGAAATAAGAAAGAAGAAAGAAAGAAGAAAGAAAGAAGAAAGAAAGAAAAGAAAGAAGAAAGAAAGAAGAAAGAAAGAAAGAAGAAAGAAAGAAGAAAGAAGGAAGAAAGAAAGAAGAAAGAAAGAAGAAATAATTAAGAAAGAAAGAAGAAAGAAAGAAAGAAGAAAGAAAGAAGAAATAAGAAAGAAAGAAGAAAGGAAGAAAGAAAGAAGAAAGAAAGAAGAAAGAAAGAAGAATGAAAGAAGAAAGAAAGAAAGAAAGAATGAAGAAGGAAAGAAGAAAGAAGAAAGAAAGAAATAAGAAAGATGAAGAAAGAATTAAGAAAGAAGGAAGAAAGATGTAAGAAAGAAGTAAGAAAGAAAGGAAGAAGAAAGGAAGAAGAAAGTAAGAATAAAGAAAGAAGAAAATAGAAGAAAGAAAGAAGTAAGAAAGAAGTAGGAAAGAAAGAAGTAAGAAAGAAGAATGAAAGAAAAAACAAAGAAAGAAGAAAGAAAGGAGAAAGAAAGAGGAAAGAAAGAAGAAAGAAGAAAGAAAAATAAACAAGAAAGAAAGAAGAAAGAAAGAAAGGAAAAAGAAAGAAAGCAGAAAGAAGAAAGAAAAAAGAAAGAAGAAAAAAGAAGAAAGAGGAAAGAAAGAAGAAAGAAGGAAGAAAGAAAGAAAGAAGAAAGAAAGAGGAAAGAAAGAAGAAAGAAAGAAGAAAGAAAGAAGAAAGAAAGAAGAAAGAAAGAAGAAAGAAGAAAGAAAGAAGAAAGAAAGGAGAAAGAAATAAGAAAGAAAGAAGAATGAAAGAAAGAAATTAAGAAGAAAGAAATAAAGAAGTAAGAAAGAAGAAAGAAGAAAGAAAGAATAAAAAAAGAAGAAAGAAGAAATAACGAAGAAAGAAAAAGAAAGAAAGAAAAAAGAAGAAAGATATAAGAAAGAAGTAAGAAAGAAGAAGTAAGAAAGAAAGAAGAAACAAAGAAGAAAGAAAGAAGAAAGAAGAAAGAAAGACAGAAGAAAGAAAGATGAAAGAAAGAAGAAAGAAAGAAGAAAGAAAGAAGTAAGAAAGAAGAAAGAAAGAAGAAAGAAGGAAGAAAGAAAGAAGAAAGAAAGAAGAAACAAAGAAGAAAGAAAGAAGAAAGAAAGAAAGAATAAAGAAAGAAGAAAGAAGAAAGAAAGATGAAAGAAAGAATAAAGAAAGAAGAAAGAAAGAAGAAAGAAAGAAGAAAGAAAGAAAAAAGAAGAAAGAAATAAGAAAGAAGTAAGAAAGAAGAAGAAAGAAAGAAGAAACAAAGAAGAGAGAAAGAAGAAAGAAAGAAAAAAGAAAGAAGAAAGAAGAAAGAAAGAAGAAAGAAGAAAGAAAGAAGAAAGAAAGAAGAAATAAAAAAAGAAAGAAATAAGAAAGAAGAAAGAAAGAAGAAAGAAAGAAGTAAGAAAGAAGAAAGAAAGAAGAAAGAAAGAAGTAAGAAAGAAGAAAGAAAGAAGAAAGAAGGAAGAAAGAAAGAAGAAAGAAGGAAGAAAGAAAGAAGAAAGAAAGAAAGAATAAAGAAAGAAGAAAGAAGAAAGAAAGAATAAAGAAAGGAAGAAAGAAGAAAGAAAGAAAGAAGAAAGAAAGAAGAAAGAAGAAATAAAGAAAGAAGAGAGAAAGAAGGAAGAAAGGAAGAAGAAAGAAAAAAGAAAGAAAGAATGAAGAAAGAAACGAAGAAGAAATAAAAAGAAAAAAAGAGAAAGAAGAAAGAAAGATGAAAGAATGAAAGAAGAAAGATGAAAGAAAGAAGTAAGAAAGGAAGAAGAAAGAAGTAAGAAAGAAAGAAGAATGATGCAAGAAAGAAGTAAGAAAGAAAGAAGTAAGGAAGAAGAATGAAAGAAAAAAGAGAGAAAGAAGAAAGAAAGAAGAAAGAAGACAGAAAGAAAGAAGAAAGAAAGCAGAAATAAAGAAGAAAGAAAGAAAGAAGAAAGAAAGGAGAAAGAAAGAAGAAAGAAGAAAGAAGAAAGAAAGAAGAAAGAAAGAAGAAAGAAAGAAGAAAGAAAGAAGAAAGAAAGAAAGAAGAAAGATGAAAGAAAAAAAAGAAACAAAGGAGAAAGAAAGAAGAAAGAAAGAAGAATGAAGAAAGAAGAAAGAAAGAAAGAAGAAAGATGAAAGAAAAAAAAGAAACAAAGGAGAAAGAAAGAAGAAAGAAAGAAGAATGAAGAAAGAAATAAGAAAGAAGTAAGAAAGAAAGAAGTAAGAAAGAAAGAAGAAAGAAAGAAGAAAGAAAAAAGAAAGAAGAAAGAAAGAAGAAAGAACGAAAGAAGAAAGAAGAAAGAAAAAGAAAGAAAGAAGAAAGAAGAAAGAAAGAAAGAAGAAAGAAAGAAAGAAGAAAGAAAGAAAGAAAGAAGAAAGAAAGAAGAAAGAAAGAATGAAGAAAGAAACGAAGAAGAAATAAAAAGAAAAAAAGAAAAAAGAAAGACTAAAGAAAGAAGAAAGAAAGAAGAAAGAAAGAAGAAAAAAAAAAGAAAGAAGAAAGAAAGAAGAAAGAAGTAAGAAAAAAGAAGTAAGAAGTAAGAAAGAAAGAAAGAAGTTGTTAGAAAGAAGTAAGAAAGAAGAAAGAAAGAAAGGAAGAAGAAAGGAAGAAGAAAGGAAGAATAAAGAAAGAAGAAACAAAGAAGAAACAAAGAAGAAAGAAAGAAGAAAGAAAGAAGAAAGAAAGGAAAGAAGAAAGAAAGAAGAAAGAAAGAAGAAAGAAGAAAGAAAGAAGAAAGAAAGAAGAAAGAAAGACAGAAGAAAGAAAGAAGGAAAGAAAGAAGAAAAAAAGAAGAAAGAAAGACTAAAGAAAGAAGAAAGAAAGAAGAAAAAAAGAAGAAAAAATAAGAAAGAGGGAAGAAAGAAGAAAGAAGAAAGAAAGAAGTAAGAAGTAAGAAAGAAAGAAAGAAGTTGTAAGAAAGAAGTAAGAAAGAAGGAAGAAAGAAAGGAAGAAGAAAGGAAGAAGAAAGGAAGAATAAAGAAAGAATAAACAAAGAAGAAAGAAAGAAGAAAGGAACAAGAATGAAAGAAGAAAGAAAGAAGAAAGAAAGACAGAAGAAAGAAAGAAGAAAGAAGAAAGAAGAAAGAAAGAAGAAAGAAAGAAGAAAGAAAAAAGAAAGAAATAAGAAAGAAGAAAGAAAGAAGAAAGAAAGAAGAAAGAAAGAAGAAAAAGATAAAGAAGAAAAATAAAGAAGAAAGAAAGAAGAAAGAAAGAAGAAAGAAAGAAAGAAGAAAGAAAGAAGAAAGAAAGAAGAAAGAAAGAAGAAAGAAAAAAGAAAGGAATAAGAAAGAAGAAAGAAAGAAGAAAGAAAGAAGAAAGAAAGAAGAAAGAAGAGAGAAAGAAGAAAGAAGGAAGAAAGAAAGTAAGAAAGAAGAAAGAAAGCAGAAAGATAAAGAAAGAAAAAAAAAGAAAATAAGAAGAAAGAAGAAAGAAATAAAGAAAGAAGAAAGAAAGAAAGAAGAAAGAAAGAAGAAAGAGAGAAGAAAGAAAAAGAAAGAAAGAAGAAAGAAAGAAGAAAGAAAGAAGAAAGAAAGAATTAAGAAAGAAAGAATTAAGAAAGAAAGAAGAAAGAAAGCAGAAAGAAGAAAGAAAGAAGAAAGAAAGAAGAAAGAAAGAAGAAAGAAGAAAAAAATAAGAAAGAAGGAAGAAAGAAAGAGTAAGAAAGAAGAAAGAAAGAAGTAAGAAAGAATTAAGAAAGAAAGAAGAAAGAAAGAAATAGGAAAGAAAGAAGAAAGAAAGAAGAAAGAGAGAAGAAAGAAAGAAGACAGAAAGAAAGAAGAAAGAAAGTAGAAAGAAAGAAGAAAGAAAGAAGAAAGAAAGCAGAAAGAAAGAAGAAGGAAAGAAGAAAGAAGAAAGAAAGAAGAAAGAAAGAAGAATGAAGAAAGAAATAGGAAAGAAGTAAGAAAGAAAGAAGTAAGAAAGAAAGAAGTAAGAAAGAAAGAAAGAAGAAAGAAAAATGAAAGAAGAAAGAAAGAAGAAACAACGAAATAAGAAATAAAGAAGAAAGAAAGAAAGAAGAAAGAAAGAAAAAAGAAATAAGAAAGAAAGAAAGATATAAGAAAGAAGAAAAAAGAAAGAAGAAAGGAAAAGAAAGAAAGAAAGAAGAAAGAAAGAGGAAGGAAAGAGAAAGAAAGAAGAAACAAAGAAAAAAGAAAGAATGCAAGAAGAAAGAAAGAAGAAGAAGGAAGAAAGAAAAAAGAAAGAAGAAAGATAGAAGTAAGAAAGAAGTAAGAAAGAAGTAAGAAAGAAGTAAGAAAGAAAGAAGAAAGAATGAAGAAAGACAGAAGAAAGAAAGTAGAAAGAAACAAGAAAGAAAGAAATAACAAAGAAGAAGTAAGAAAGAATTAAGAAAGAACTAAGAAAGAAGAAAGAAAGAAGAAAGAAAGAAGAAAGAAAGAAGAAAGAAAGAAGAAAGAAAGAAGAAAGAAAGGAAGAAGAATGAAGAAAGAAAGAAGAAGGAAAGACGAAAGAAAGAAGAAAGAAAGAAGAAAGAAAGAAGAAAGAAAGAAGAAAGAAGTAAGAAAGAAAGAAAGAAGTTGTAAGAAAGAAGTAAGAAATAAAGAAGAAAGAAAGAAGAAAGAAAGGAAGAAGAAAGAAAGAAGAATGAAAGAAGAAAGAAAGAAAGAAGAAAGAAAGAAAGAAGAAAGAAAGAAGAAAGAAATAAAGAAGAAAGAAAGAAGAGAGAAAGAATGAAGAAAGGAAGAAGAAAGAAAAAAGAAAGAAAGAAGAAAGAAAGAAAGAGGAAAGATAGAAGAAAGAAAGAAGAAAGAAAAAAGAAAGAAAGAAGAAAGAAAGAAGAAAGAAAGAAGAAAGAAGGAAGAAAGAAAGAAGAAAGAAAGAAGAAAGAAAGAAGAAAGAAAGAAAGAAGAAAGAAGGAAGAAAGAAAGAAGAAAAAAGAAAGATATAAGAAAGAAGAAAGAAAGAAAGAAGAAAGAAAGAGGAAAGAAAGAAGAAAGAAAGAAGAAGGAAAGAAGAAAGAAAGAAGACAGAAATAAAGAAAGAAAGAAAGAAAGAAAGAAAGAAGATAGAAAGAAGAAAGAAGAAATAATGAAAGAAGAAAAAAAGAAGAAAAAAAGAAAAAAGAAAGAATGAAGAAAGAAGGAAGAAAGAAAAAGGAAAGAAGAAAGAAAGAAGTAAGAAAGAAGTGAGAAAGAACTAAGAAAGAAAGAAGAAAGAATGAAGAAAGAATGAAGAAAGAAGGAAGAAAGAAAGAAGAAAGAAAGAAGAAAGAAGAAAGAAAGAAAGACGAGAGAAAGAAGAAAGACAGAAGAAAGAAAGAAGAATGAAAGAAAGAAATAAAGAAGAAAGGAAGAAAGAAAGAAGAAAGAAAGAAGCAAGAAGGAAGAAAGAAAGAAGAAAGGAGAAACAAACAAGAAAGAAAGAAATAACAAAGAAGAAGTTAGAAAGAAGTAAGAAAGAAGAAAGAAAGAAGAAAGAAAGAAGAAAGAAAGAAGAAAGAAAGAAGAAAGAAGAAAGAAAGAAAGAAGAGAGAATGAAGGAAGAAAGGAAGAAGAAAGGAGAAAGAAAGAAAGAAGAAAGAAAGAAGAAAGAAATAAGAAAGAAGGAAGAAAGAAAGAAGTAAGAAAGAAAGAAGAAAGAAAGGATAAAGAAAGAAGAAGAATGAAGAAAGAAGAAGGAAAGAAGAGAGAAAGAAGAAAGAAAGAAGACAGAGGGAAAGAAGAAAGAAAGCAGAAAGAAAGCAGAAAGAGAGAAGAAAGAAAGAAGAAAGAAGAAAGAAAGAGGAAAGAAAGAAGAAAGAAAGAAAGAGAGAAGAAAGAAAGAAGAAAGAAAGAAGACATAGGGAAAGAATAAAGAAAGCAGAAAGAAAGCAGAAAGAAAGCAGAAAGAAAGAAGAAAGAAGAAAGAAATAAGAAAGAAAGAAGTAAGAAAGAACGAAGTAAGAAAGAAAGAGGAAAGAAAGAAGAAAGAAGAAAGAAAAAAGAAAAAGAAGAAAGAAAGAAAGAAGAAAGAAAGAAGAAAGTAAGAAGAAAGAAAGAAAGAAGAAAGAAGAAAGAATGAAGAAAGAAAGAAGAAAGAAAGAAGAACGAAGAAAGAAAGAAAGATGAAAGAAAGTATGAGGAAAGGAAGAAAGAAGAAAGAAAGAAGAAAGAAAGAAGAAAGAAGGAAGAAAGAAAGAAGAAAGAAAGAAGAAAGAAAGAAAGAAAGAAGAAAGAAAGAAAGAAGAGAGAAAGAAGAAAGACAGAAGAAAGAAAGAAGAATGAAAGAAAGAAATTAAGAAGAAAGGAAGAAAGAAGAAAGAAAGAAGAAAGAAAGAAGAAAGAAGGAAGAAAGAAAGAAGAAAGAAAGAAGAAAGAAGAAAGAAAGAAAGAAGAGAGAAAGAAGGAAAAAAGGAAGAAGAAAGAAAGAAGAAAGAAAGAATGAAGAAAGAAACGAAGAAGAAATAATAAGAAAAAAAGACGAAAGAAAGAAGAAAGAAAGAAGAAAAAAGAAGGAAAGAAGAAAGAAGAAAGAAAGAAAGAAGAGAGAAAGAAGGAAGAAAGGAAGAAGAAATAAAGAATAAAGAAAGAAAGAGGAAAGAAAGAAGAAAGAAAGAAGAAAGGGAGAAAGAAGAAAGAAAGACGAAAGAAAGAAGAAGGAAAGAAGAAAAAAGAAAGAAAAAAGAAAGAAAGAAATTAGAAAGACAGAAGAAAGAAGAAAGAAAGAAGTAAGAAAAAAGAACTAAGAAGTACGAAAGAAAGAAGAAAGAAAGAAGAAAGAAAGGAAGAAGAAAGGAAGAAGAAAGGAAGAAGAAAGAAAGAAGAAAGAAAGAAGAAAGAAGTAAGAAAGAACTAAGAAAGAAAGAAGAAAGAAAGAAGAATGAAAGAAGAAAGAAAGAAAGAAGAAAGAAAGAAGAAACAAAAAGAAAGAAAGAAGAAAGAAAGAAGAATGAAGAAAGAAAAATAAAGACGAAAGAAAGAAGAAAGAAAGAAAGGAAAAAGAAAGAAAGCAGAAAGAAGAAAGAAAAAAGAAAGAAAAAAAAAGAAGAAAGAAGAAAAAAGAAGAAAGAAGGAAGAAAGAAAGAAAGAAGAAAGAAAGAGGAAAGAAAGAAGAAAGAAAGAAGAAAGAAGGAAGAAAGAAAGAAGAAAGAAGAAAGAAAGAAGAAAGAAGGAAGAAAGAAGGAAGAAAGAAAGGAGAAACGAAGAAAGAAGAAAGAAGTAAGAAAGAAAGAAGAAAGAAGAAAGAAAGAAGAAAGAAAGAAGAAAGAAAGAAGAAAGAAGAAAGAAAGAAGAAAGAAAGAAGTAAGTAAGAAAGAAAGAAGAAAAAAAGAAGACAGAAAGAATAAAGAAAGAAGAAAGAAAGAAGAAAGAAGAAAGAAAGAAAGAAGAAAGAAGTAAGAAAGAAAGACGAAAGAAAGAAGAAAGAAAGAAAGAAAGAAGAAAGAAAAAAGAAAGAAGAAAGAAAGAAAGAAGAAAGAAAGAAGAAAGAAAGAAGAAAGAAAGAAGAAAGAAGAAAGAAATTAGAAAGAAATAAGAAAGAAAGAAGTAAGAAAGAAAGAAGAAAGAAAGAAAGAAGAAAGAAAGAAGAAAGAAAGGAGCAAGAAAGAAGAAAGAAGGAAGAAAGAAAGAAGAGAGAAAGAAGGCAGAGGGGAAGAAGAAAGAAAGAAGAATAAAAGAATAAAGAAAGAAGAGAGAAAGAAGAAAGAAAGAAGAAAGAAGAAAGAAATAAGAAAGAAGGAAGAAAGAAAGAAGTAAGAAAGAAAGAAGAAAGAAAGAAAAATGAAAGAAGAAAGAAAGAAGAAAGAAAGAAGAAAGAAAGAAGAGAGAAAGAAGACAGAGAGAAAGAAGAAAGAAAGCAGAAAGAAAGAAAGAAGTAAGAAAGCAGAAAGAAAGAAGAAAGAAAGAGGAAAGAAAGAAAGAAGAAAGAAGGAAGAAGAAAGAAAGAAGAAAGAAAAAAAGATGAAAGAAAGAAGAAAGAAAGAAGAAAGAAAGAACAAAGAAAGAAGAATGAAAGAAAGAAATTAAGAAGAAAGAAATAAAGAAGAAAGAAAGAAGAAAGAAAGAAGAAAGAAAGAAGAAAGAAAGAAGAAAGAAAGAAGAAAGAAAGAAGAAAGAAAGAAGAAAGAAAGAAGAAAGAAAGAAGAGAGAAAGAAGGAAGAGGGGAAGAAGAAAGAAAGAAGAAAGAAAGAATAAAGAAAGAAGAAAGAAAGAAGAAAGAAGAAAGAAGAAAGAAGAAAGAAGAAAGAAGAAAGAAGAAAGAAGAAAGAAATTAGAAAGAAATAAGAAAGAAAGAAGTAAGAAAGAAAGAAGAAAGAAAGAAAGAAGAAAGAAAGAAGAAAGAAAGAAGAAAGAAAGGAGAAAGAAAGAAGAAAGAAAGTAGAAAGAAAGAAGAGAGAAAGAAGGCAGAGGGGAAGAAGAAAGAAAGAAGAATAAAAGAATAAAGAAAGAAGAAAGAAAGAAGAAAGAAGAAAGAAATAATAAAGAAAGAAGTAAGAAAGAAAGAAGAAAGAAAGAAAGAAGAAAGAAAGAAGAAAGAAAGGAGCAAGAAAGAAGAAAGAAAGAAGAAAGAAAGAAGAAAGAAAGAAGACAGAGAGAAAGAAGAAAGAAAGCAGAAAGAAAGAAAGAGGAAAGAAAGCAGAAAGAAAGAAGAAAGAAAGAAGAAAGAGAGAAGAAAGAAAGAAGAAAGAAAGAGAGAAGAAAGAAAGAATAAAGAAAGATTAATGAAGAAAGAAATAAGAAAGAAGTAAGAAAGAAAGAAGTAAGAAAGAAAGAGGAAAGAAAGAAGAAAGAAGAAAGGAAGAAGAAAGAAAGAAGAAAGAAAGAAAGAAGAAAGAAAGAAGAAAGATATAAGAAAAAAGAAAGATATAAGAAAGAAGAAAGAAAGAAAGAAGAAAGAAAGAGGAAAGAAAGTAAGAAGAAAGAAAGAAGAAGGAAAGAAGAAAGAAAGAAGAAAGAAAGAAAGAAAGAAGGAAAGAAGAAAGAAAGAAGAAAGAAAGAAGAAAGAAAGAAGAAAGAAAGAAGAAAGAAAGAAGAAAGAAAGAAAGAAGAAAGAAAGAAGAAAAAAAGAAAGATATAAGAAAGAAGAAAGAAAGAAAGAAGAAAGAAAGAGGAAAGAAAGAAAGAAGGAAGAAAGAAGTAGGAAAGAAGAAAGAAAGAAGAAAGAAAGAAAGAAAGAAGGAGAGAAGAAAGAAAGAAGAAAGAAAGAAGAAAGAAAGAAGAAAGAAAGAAGAAAGAAAGAAAGAAGAAAGAAGGAAGAAAGAAAGAAGAAAAAAGAAAGATATAAGAAAGAAGAAAGAAAGAAAGAAGAAAGAAAGAGGAAAGAAAGAAGAAAGAAAGAAGAAGGAAAGAAGAAAGAAAGAAGAAAGAAATAAAGAAAGAAAGAAAGAAAGAAAGAAAGAAGATAGAAAGAAGAAAGAAGAAATAATGAAAGAAGAAAAAAAGAAGAAAAAAAGAAAAAAGAAAGTATGAAGAAAGAAGGAAGAAAGAAAAAGGAAAGAAGAAAGAAAGAAGTAAGAAAGAAGTAAGAAAGAACTAAGAAAGAAAGAAGAAAGAATGAAGAAAGAATGAAGAAAGAAGGAAGAAAGAAAGAAGAAAGAAAGAAGAAAGAAGAAAGAAAGAAAGACGAGAGAAAGAAGAAAGACAGAAGAAAGAAAGAAGAATGAAAGAAAGAAATAAAGAAGAAAGGAAGAAAGAAAGAAGAAAGAAAGAAGCAAGAAGGAAGAAAGAAAGAAGAAAGGAGAAACAAACAAGAAAGAAAGAAATAACAAAGAAGAAGTTAGAAAGAAGTAAGAAAGAAGAAAGAAAGAAGAAAGAAAGAAGAAAGAAAGAATAAAGAAAGAAGAAAGAAAGAAGAAAGAAAGAAAGAAGAGAGAATGAAGGAAGAAAGGAAGAAGAAAGGAGAAAGAAAGAAAGAAGAAAGAAAGAAGAAAGAAATAAGAAAGAAGGAAGAAAGAAAGAAGTAAGAAAGAAAGAAGAAAGAAAGAAGAAAGAAAGGAAGAAGAAAGGAAGAAGAAAGGAAGAAGAAAGAAAGAAGAAAGAAAGAAGAAAGAAGTAAGAAAGAACTAAGAAAGAAAGAAGAAAGAAAGAAGAATGAAAGAAGAAAGAAAGAAAGAAGAAAGAAAGAAGAAACAAAAAGAAAGAAAGAAGAAAGAAAGAAGAATGAAGAAAGAAAAATAAAGACGAAAGAAAGAAGAAAGAAAGAAAGGAAAAAGAAAGAAAGCAGAAAGAAGAAAGAAAAAAGAAAGAAAAAAAAGAAGAAAGAAGAAAGAAAGAAGAAAGAAGGAAGAAAGAAAGAAAGAAGAAAGAAAGAGGAAAGAAAGAAGAAAGAAAGAAGAAAGAAAGAAGAAAGAAAGAAGAAAGAAGAAAGAAAGAAGAAAGAAGGAAGAAAGAAAGGAGAAACGAAGAAAGAAGAAAGAAGTAAGAAAGAAAGAAGAAAGAAGAAAGAAAGAAGAAAGAAAGAAGAAAGAAAGAAGAAAGAAGAAAGAAAGAAGAAAGAAAGAAATAAGTAAGAAAGAAAGAAGAAAAAAAGAAGAAAGAAAGAATAAAGAAAGAAGAAAGAAAGAAGAAAGAAGAAAGAAAGAAAGAAGAAAGAAGTAAGAAAGAAAGAAGAAAGAAAGAAGAAAGAAAGAAAGAAAGAAGAAAGAAAAAAGAAAGAAGAAAGAAAGAAAGAAGAAAGAAAGAAGAAAGAAAGAAGAAAGAAAGAAGAAAGAAAGAAGAAAGAAAGAAGAAAGAAGAAAGAAATTAGAAAGAAATAAGAAAGAAAGAAGTAAGAAAGAAAGAAGAAAGAAAGAAAGAAGAAAGAAAGAAGAAAGAAAGGAGCAAGAAAGAAGAAAGAAGGAAGAAAGAAAGAAGAGAGAAAGAAGAAAGAAAGAAGAAAGAAGAAAGAAATAAGAAAGAAGGAAGAAAGAAAGAAGTAAGAAAGAAAGAAGAAAGAAAGAAAAATGAAAGAAGAAAGAAAGAAGAAAGAAAGAAGAAAAAAAGAAGAGAGAAAGAAGACAGAGAGAAAGAAGAAAGAAAGCAGAAAGAAAGAAGAAAGAAAGAAGAAAGAAAGAAGAAAGAAAGAAGAAAGAAAGAAGAAAGAAAGAAGAAAGAAAGAAGAAAGAAAGAAGAAAGAAAGAAAGAAAGAAGAAAGAAAGAAGAGAGAAAGAAGGAAGAGGGGAAGAAGAAAGAAAGAAGAAAGAAAGAATAAAGAAAGAAGAAAGAAAGAAGAAAGAAGAAAGAAGAAAGAAGAAAGAAGAAAGAAATTAGAAAGAAATAAGAAAGAAAGAAGTAAGAAAGAAAGAAGAAAGAAAGAAAGAAGAAAGAAAGAAGAAAGAAAGAAGAAAGAAAGGAGAAAGAAAGAAGAAAGAAAGTAGAAAGAAAGAAGAGAGAAAGAAGGCAGAGGGGAAGAAGAAAGAAAGAAGAATAAAAGAATAAAGAAAGAAGAAAGAAAGAAGAAAGAAGAAAGAAGAAAGAAATAAGAAAGAAGGAAGAAAGAAAGAATTAAGAAAGAAAGAAGAAAGAAAGAAAAATGAAAGAAGAAAGAAAGAAGAAAGAAAGAAGAAAGAAAGAAGAAAGAAAGGAGAAAGAAAGAAGAAAGAAAGTAGAAAGAAAGAAGAGAGAAAGAAGGCAGAGGGGAAGAAGAAAGAAAGAAGAATAAAAGAATAAAGAAAGAAGAGAGAAAGAAGAAAGAAAGAAAGAAGAAAGAAAGAAGAAAGAAGGAAGAAAGAAAGAAGTAAGAAAGAAAGAAGAAAGAAAGAAAAATGAAAGAAGAAAGAAAGAAGAAAGAAAGAAGAAAGAAAGAAGACAGAGAGAAAGAAGAAAGAAAGCAGAAAGAAAGAAAGAAGAAAGAAAGCAGAAAGAAAGAAGAAAGAAAGAAGAAAGAAGAAAGAAAGAAGAAAGAAAGAAGAAAGAAAGAAAGAGAGAAGAAAGAAAGAAGAAAGAAAGATTAATGAAGAAAGAAATAAGAAAGAAGTAAGAAAGAAGTAAGAAAGAAAGAGGAAAGAAAGAAGAAAGAAGAAAGGAAGAAGAAAGAAAGAAGAAAGAAAGAAAGAAGAAAGAAAGAAGAAAGATATAAGAAAAAAGAAAGATATAAGAAAGAAGAAAGAAAGAAAGAAGAAAGAAAGAGGAAAGAAAGTAAGAAGAAAGAAAGAAGAAGGAAAGAAGAAAGAAAGAAGAAAGAAAGAAACAAAGAAGGAAAGAAGAAAGAAAGAAGAAAGAAAGAAGAAAGAAAGAAGAAAGAAAGAAGAAAGAAAGAAAGAAGAAAGAAGGAAGAAAGAAAGAAGAAAAAAAGAAAGATATAAGAAAGAAGAAAGAAAGAAAGAAGAAAGAAAGAGGAAAGAAAGAAAGAAAGAAGAATGAAAGAAGAAGGAAAGAAGAAAGAAAGAAAGAAGAAAGAAAGAAAGAAAGAAAGAAAGAAAGAAAGAAAGAAAGAAAGAAAGAAAGAAAGAAAGAAAGAAAGAAGATAGAAAGAAGAAAGAATAAATAATGAAAGAAGAAAAAAAGAAGAAAAAAAGAAAAAAGAAAGAAAGAAGAAAGAAAAAGGAAAGAAACAAAGAAATAAAGAAATAAAGAAAGAAAAAAAGAAAGAAAGAGAGAAAGAAAGAAGAAAGAAAAAAAAAGAAAGAAAGGAAGAAATTTAAAAAAAGAAAGAAATAGAATAAAGAAAGAAAGAGGAAAGAAAGAAAAAAGAAAGAAAGAAAGATGAAAGAAAGAAAAAAAGAAAGAAAAAAGACGAAAGAAAGGAAAAAGAAAAAAAGAAAAAATAAAGAATGTTAGAAATTAAAAAAGAAAGAAAGAAAGAAAGTAAGAAAGAAAGAAATAAGGAGGAAAGAAAGAAAAAAGAAAGAAAGAAAAAAAGAAAGAAAGAGGAAAGGTAAAAGAAAGAAAGAAAAAGAAAGTAAGAAATTAAAAAAGAAATAGAAAGAAAGAGAGAAAGAAGAAAGAAAGAAAGAAATATAGAGAGTAGGAAAGAAATTAGGCAAGAAAGGAAGAAAGAAAGTAGGAAAGAAAGAAAGAAAGAAAGAAAGAAAGAAAGAAAGAAAGAAGAATGAAAGAAGAAAGAAAGAAGAAAGAAGAAAGAAAGAAAGAAAAAAGGAAAAAATACAAAAGAAAGAAAAAAGAAAGAAAGAAGGAAAGAAAGAAAGAAACTAAAAAAAAAAGAAAGATAGAAAAAAGAAAGATAGAAAGAAGAGAGAAAGAGAAAAGAAAGAAAGAAAAAAATTAAAATGAAAGAAAGACAGAAAGAAAGAAAGATAGAAAGAAAGAAAGAAAGAAGGGGTTTTACAGCCCAATTCGGCTTTTAAAAAACGCCGATTTATTTAAACTCTGGCACTTCAACGGCGCTTTTCGCGGTTTCATTTCACTGAGCTGCTGTGTGGGCGGTTCGAGGCCCCTGAAGACGCTGGCCCCACTTTGGGGCCGTTTGGGTCTAAATCGGCTTCTAAAAAGGTTTATTTAATGCATTTAAAGTTTGAGGGGCCGATTTGCGACTTTAAAGTTTTTTGAATCTACTTATTGATAAGAATTTATACAATAGATTAATATTTAAAGCCCGGGGGGAGATTTGGGGCTGTTTCCCAGGATTGCGAGTCCAAATCCGTTTTTTCCTTTTAACCGCTTATTAATTTAAATTATTATATTTAAACGGGGCTTTTTGAGGTTTTATGAGGGGTTTTTTGAGCATTTGGGGCAGTTCTGAGGCTCCTAAAGCCGCTTAATTATTTAAATTATTAATTGTTAAAATAATTTCAATAGTTGTTGAAATAAGTGTGTAAGTTATTGTGTTTAAACTCGGGAGGGGCATTTCGTTGCTTTCTGAGGGGGTTTTAGGGCTGAATTCACTTTATTGAACGTGTCTAGAGCTGGGGGTCCCAGATCTGGTGCTGATTTGTGCCCCAAAAAAAGCTTTAAAAAATCTATGTATTTATTTATAATTTACTGAATTAATATTTAAGCGGGAACATATTCGGCTTTTTTAACCCGCCGCCATTTTGTCTCCCCCGTCCCGTTCTCCCCTCACGCTGAGGGGGCCGAGGAGACGCTCGCTGATTGGCCGGTGCCGTCTGGCGGGAAAGCCTCCCCCGGCTCAGCCCCGCTCGACTGTCTCCAAGGGAGAGAAAGGCGCTGATGGGTCGCTGCGTCTGAGGGGAGAAAGGCGCTGATTGGTCGCTGCCTCTGAGGAGACAAAGGCGCTGATTGGTCGCTGCCTCTGATGAGAGAAAGGCGCTGATTGGTCGCCGCCTCCCTAAACCCACTTAATCGTTTACATTGTATTTTAAAAATTATTTATATATTTTAATTTAATTTAAATTATTAAAATTAATTTTAATTTAATATTAAATATATAGATAAAATCAATATAGTAATATACTACTATAAATGATATAATATGATGAGTAGTAGAAATATATATAATATATAATCTGATATAATTAACTGATCAACTAATATTCGTTGATATTATTTAATGTAATTTATAATTAATATATAATGGCATAATATAATGATGATATCTATAACATACTATTGTAATAATGATATTCATTAGATATTAATATATATTATATAAATATATATAATTACTATGTAATGTATCTAATCTATTTTTACATATATATCTTGTTATATAAAGCTGTGAGGGACCATATTTGGGCGGGTTTTTGATATTTTTAAGGCTATTTGATCTCAAATTCAATTTACTTCATTTTGGGGCTGTTTTTAGGATACTTTGTGCTCAAAGAAGCTTTCAAGATCCATTTTTTTGGCAGTTAATTTGCTCACTCGGTTAATGTTGAAGCGGGGGGATTTGGGGCTGTTTCCCAGGACTGTGACACAAATAACGGCCCTTTCCTTCCCTTTCCCACTGCAGCTCCTGCGCAGAGAACAGTGAAGGCAGCCTGGCCACGCCCCCTCCGGCTGACCACGCCCCCCGCTCCGGCTGACCGCCTCCCCAACTCTGGCTGGCCGCGTGCCCCCCCCTCCCCCCCCCCCGGCTGATGGACACCCCCCCCCCCAACTCCGGCTGACCGCGTGCCCACCCCAACTCCGGCTGACTGTGGCCCCCTGGCCCCCCGGCTGACCGCGTGCCCTCCCACTGCACTCCTGCTGACCGTGAGACCCCCCGCCACCTCCTCCGGCTGGCCACATCTCCACTGCACACCATGGCGGGGATGGGGCGGGGGGGGGGGATCACAAGGGTCTATGGGGCGGTGTAGGGGTCAGGGGGGCTGTGGGGTCTATGGGGTTGTTGTGGGGTGAAACACCCCTGAAGAGGCTGAACGCCCTGCAGGTGAGTGAACCACACGCTGACCCACAGTGCCCCATACCACCTCCACTCTGCCGTATGGATCCACAACACTGCCCCACAGCACCCTATAGCTCCTGCTTGCTATCCCACAGCACCCCATGGCTTCTCCACTCTGCCCCATATGTCTACAGCAGTGCCACAGAGTACCTCATATGTCTTCCACTCTGCCCCATGGGTGCAGAGTGCTGCCCTACAGCACCCTATAGCTCCTGTACTCTGCCCCACAGATCCACAGTGCTGTCCCACAGCACCCTATAGCTCATCTGGCCTATAGACCCACTGTACTGCCCCACAATGCCCCATAGCTCCTACACTGCCCCATAGACCCACAACACTGCCTCACAACTCCCCATTGCTCCTGCACTCTGCCCCATGGATGCCCAGTACTGCCCCACAGCACCGTATAACTCCTGTACTCTGCCCCATATATCCACAGGAGTGCCCCACAGCACACCATGGCTCCTGCACTCTGCTCTGTAGATGCCCAGTACTGCCCAACAGCACCATATAGCTCCTGTACTCTGCCCCATACATCCACAGGAGTGCCCCACAGTACCCCATAGTGACTCTACTCTTCCCCATAGACCCACAGTGCTGCCCCACAGGACTCTACTCTGTCCCTTAGACCCAGAGAGCTGCCCCACAGCAGCCTGTAGGTGCTGCGTTCTGCCCCATTGGTGCAAAGTGCTGCCCCACAGCACCCTACACCTCTGTCCACCTGACCACCCTTCCCTCCTGACTACGCCTGCACTGCCCACTATGGGTGGGTCACAAGGGTCTATGGGGCGGTGTGGGGGTCAGGGGGCTGTGGGGTCAATGGGGTGGTTGTGGGGTGAAACACCCCTGAAGAGGGTGAACCCCCTACAGGTGAGTGACCCACACAGTGACCCACAGCAGCTCATAGCCCCTCTGCCCTATAGAGTCACTGCACCCCATAGCTGCTTTTACTCTGCCACATAAATGGACAGCACTGCTCCACAGCACCCTGTATCTCCACTCTGCCCTGTAGACACACAGTGCTGTCCCACAGCACCCCATATCTTGTTCACTCTGCCCTATAGACCCACAGTGTAACCCTACAGCACCACATAGTTCCTCTGCCCTATAGATCAACAACACTGTCCCAGAAAACACCATAGCTTCTTCCCACTAGCCCATAGGCCAGCAGTTCTGCCCTATAGCACACTGTAGCTCCTGTACCCTGCCCCATAGACCCACAGCAGTGCCCCACAGTGCCCCACACATCTGGTCTGCCCTATACATCCACAGCACTGCTCTGCAGCACCATATACTTTCAGCACTCTGCCCCACTGATATGTAGCATCCCACAGCTTCTGCATTCCGCCCATAGATCGACATTCCTGGGTCCCCTCACCCCACCAGATGTCCTGGGTTACGATGCTGCACGGGGCCCTGTGCACAACAAAATGAGGACAGCATGGCTGCTGGGCTCCACCCTGCTTGGAATCCAAGATGGTTGGGGCGGGGGGGAGGGCTGGCAGCCATGCTGGCACTGCCGGAGGGGCTGTAGGTCTGCGCCGTGCTCAGGCAGCAGCTCCCGGCTGTATTGGCTGCTCCCATTGGCTGGCCCTGTGGCCCTGCACCCTGCCCATGGGAAGAAGATGGCTGCCCTGACGGGCGTGGCCATCTCGGCTGCTGTGTCCCTGCTGGTGGGCGGGGCCATGACTGTCATGGCTGCTAAGCCTGTGCTGGAAGGGTGGGGCTGAGGTGGGCGGGGCCTGCCTAGGGCAGCCATTCTGGGGTGGGGCCCAAGGTGGGTGGTGGGGCCTGTGACTCTGTTTACCCCTGATGGCCATCTTGGAAAAGATCAGCGCTGTGCCGCTGCCATCCTGACATTGCTCCCCCAGGGCCATGTTGGGGGATTTTTAACCTGCTTTTGGGGCCAATTCTCACCCAATAAAATTAAATAATGTAAAAAAACCTTAAGCATGTGGTTTGTTCCATTTCCAGTGAAGGATTTGGGGGTGGGGTTTAGGGTTGAGGGTGGGGCTGAAGATGTGGGCAGGGCCACTGCCAACCCCACCTCCCTCCCAAGCTCTCCCCAATGTGCCTTCTTGAAGGGGTGTGCCCCAACCAGGCCCACCCCCTTTCCAAGCACCCCACCCTCCCAGCTGGGCTCCTCCCACTTGACCCACACTTCCACCCCCATTGGTGGGCTCCCTGCAGGGGGTGTGGCCTACAGACCTACAACTCCTTCCCCTCCGCTGCTGAGCCATGTACCCGACAGGGCATGACAGGGGCAGACAAAGCTCAAGAAAGACCAACAGAGCCAGGCAGGGCCTGAGAGAGCTTGACAGATCCTCACAGAGCCTGACAAAGCTTGACAGATCCCAACAGGACCTGTCAGGGCCTGACAAATCTTGTCAGTTCCTGATAGAGCATCAGTGTGTATGACAGAGCCCTGGGGGTCTCAACAGAGCCTGAGAAATCTTGACAGGGCTCAGCAGACCCCAACAGGTCTCCACAGAGCCCTACAGAGCCCATCAAAACCTGATAGAGCCTGACAGACCCCAAAGAGGTCTCACAGGGCTTCACAAAAACCAACAGTGTCTGACAGAGCCCGACAGGAGTGCAGGTGCTATCACTTCCAGTGAGGGTCCAGGTGATTTGATAAGGGTGGTGGGTGGGGCCTGGGGTGATTGACCCCTCCCCTTTCCCAGGGGATTGTGGGAAGGGGTGGGCGGGCCTCAGGGTATTTGAGCCCCAGTCCCTAGGCAGGGAAGCTCATTCTGCTCCTGGGCTGCTTGGGTGCTGGTTCTCTGCTGCTCCTTTAGCAGTCAGCAGCTTTTGAGCTGTTTAAGCTACATGGGTGGGTGTGTTTGGAGAAGTGGAGATGTCTGTTTGAGGTAGGACCTTCATGATCAGAAAAGTTTCAATAGCAGATGTAGTTGAAAGTATGTTTGTAACTATTTTTCATTTATTGAATCAATTCCTGGTACTTGGCATTTTCTCTAAATTCCTGATTGCAATGAAGATGGGGTGTTAATTCTTGGTTTGTATTGGTGTGTAACAAGTTGCTGATATAATCTCTCCTCCTAGGATGCTCAGGTTATCTACCAGGGGTTAGGATGAGCATCTCGTATCTGTAGGTGGAGTTTTAGCATTTCTGAAGGAAGCAGCAGGACCATAACGCAGAGTGTCTTTCAAGCTACAGGGTGGCTCATGGCCCCCCTGATCACCCACAGAACAGTGTGTTGTCCACAGAAACTTTGCAGAATGCGGTGAACCCTGGTAGATCATTCAAATCTAACTCCCAGAACTCCGTCAAGGAGAGCAATGGCTAGGGAACTACGACGGACAACCATTATGAGTGCTCATTATTCTGTATGTGATTTTGTATTGTGGGTGATGAAGGGGAAAGTGGCAACTTTATGGTTTGTAACAAGCACTACAGTTCTTTGTTTCTCGCCGTCTTAGGCGTCACAAGCGATGAGGGTTTATGACCGTGCCCGCGCCACGACACACTGACCGGACCGCCCTGGAACTCTGCCAGGGTTCTTGCCTTTCGGCCGCTTCTGGTCAGGGGTGTTTGTGGCGTTGTCCTGGGCTGTGCCGGCAGCTGTGCTCTCTACCCATCCAGTCTAAGGGACTGGCACTTTATTCCCAGCATCTTGAAGGTTTTAGGTCTTGTAGCAGCTTCTCGTATTTGCGCCGTCTCTGCGTGTTTGCGCCAGAGCTGCCGTCTCATAAGGGGCCGTGACGTTCGGCTCCTTTTTTTTCTGGGGTTGCAGTAGAGGCTCCTCGCCTCACCCCTGCCTCCCCGCAGGTTGTTTTTGCTGTTGCCGTCTCTGGTACGGAGTCATTTTTGTTGTGGAGCATTTTTGGTGTTATTGCTGTCGGGTCGTCTATAATGTTGTGTGGAGCATCTGTCTAAGCAAGTGCGCGTTTGGCTCGGAGCTGCTCTGCCCGGAGGTGTAGAGTTAGGAGCGGGCGGACTGAGTTTAGGAGTCCACGATTGATCTGTGGACATGTTATCCTGCGTAGGCAGAGGTTGTGCGGTCATCTGGGACGGAGTAGCCGTGGGCAGGGGAGCGGACAGTCCGTTCCCCAGTGGTCTTGGGGACTCAATTAGACCTTGTTGTGGGATTCCTGAATAGAAAGCAGACCCGTGGAATGGTCAAGCTGTTGATGAGCTCCTGGGTAACTTGTTGAATACCTTGATTTCAGATGCAGAGGGACAACTTGGCACGAAAGAGCGACGGAGGAGGCGAGCCGAGCGCCGGAAGCAAGTGGGTCTGTGCGTGGTGGGAGCAGGAAGCTGTGCTGTGTGGCTCTAGCTAAGTTTGGTCGTTTCTCTCTTTTCTAGGCGTGAAGCAAAGTGGAAAGCTGGGTATCGGCAGCGCAGCTCCTCTGGCAAGGTGAGCACGGAGCCGTGGTAGGGGCGAGGAGGAGCGTGGGGCCAGGGTTTCGTTCAAAGAGCTACAGTTCTTTGTTTCTCGCCGTCTTAGGCGTCACAAGCGATGAGGGTTTGTGACCGCGCCCGCGCCACGACACGCTGACCGGACCGCCCTGGAACTCAGCAGGAGGTGGGTGTTGCGGAAGGGGTCGGCGTTTGCCCCGCGGCGCCGTGTGCCGGCGCGGCTTAGCGAGCGTGTGCTTTCTCGTGTTTCTGCAGGCGCTGAAGAGGAACCCGGCGACGCGGGAAGACGCCCGTTGGCACACGTGGCGTTTTCCTCTGCTGAAGATGGGTTCGGTCCCTCGGCCCTCTGAAAGCTAAGTGGAGGCGCGAGGGCTGGGAAGGGGCTGGGAATCGCAGGGACGGGGGGTTTAGCTCTGCTACGGGCAAGGGCCGTCCAGGAACCGTGCCCTTGGCGCGGGTGAAGGGCCCGGGGACCTTTACCGTGCGATGCCAGCGTGTGCCGGGCAGGGCAGCTCCAGCCTGCGTCTGCGTTGTGCTGTAGTTCGGGAAGCCTGCCTTGCGCCTGTCAGACGATCCTGGGGTCTCGTTGCGTTCGAGGGGCACGAAAGGCATCTCGGGTGCCATCCCGGCATCTGGAACGCCGGTGCCGATCGGCGTAGCGCCGATTGGGCGCTGGTTTTCTGGTGTCGGCAGCCGAAAGCGTGGCGGGTTCTTGCCTTTCGGCTGCTTCTGGTCAGGGGTGTTTGTGGCGTTGTCCTGGGCTGTGCCGGCAGCTGTGCTCTCTACCCATCCAGTCTAAGGGACTGGCACTTTATTCCCAGCATCTTGAAGGTTTTAGGTCTTGTAGCAGCTTCTCGTATTTGCGCCGTCTCTGCGTGTTTGCGCCAGAGCTGCCGTCTCATAAGGGGCCGTGACGTTCGGCTCCTTTTTTTTCTGGGGTTGCAGTAGAGGCTCCTCGCCTCACCCCTGCCTCCCCGCAGGTTGTTTTTGCTGTTGCCGTCTCTGGTACGGAGTCATTTTTGTTGTGGAGCATTTTTGGTGTTATTGCTGTCGGGTCGTCTATAATGTTGTGTGGAGCATCTGTCTAAGCAAGTGCGCGTTTGGCTCGGAGCTGCTCTGCCCGGAGGTGTAGAGTTAGGAGCGGGCAGACTGAGTTTAGGAGTCCACGATTGATCTGTGGACATGTTATCCTGCGTAGGCAGAGGTTGTGCGGTCATCTGGGACGGAGTAGCCGTGGGCAGGGGAGCGGACAGTCCGTTCCCCAGTGGTCTTTGGGACTCAATTAGACCTTGTTGTGGGATTCCTGAATAGAAAGCAGACCCGTGGAATGGTCAAGCTGTTGATGAGCTCCTGGGTAACTTGTTGAATACCTTGATTTCAGATGCAGAGGGACAACTTGGCACGAAAGAGCGACGGAGGAGGCGAGCCGAGCGCCGGAAGCAAGTGGGTCTGTGCGTGGTGGGAGCAGGAAGCTGTGCTGTGTGGCTCTAGCTAAGTTTGGTCGTTTCTCTCTTTTCTAGGCGTGAAGCAAAGTGGAAAGCTGGGTATCGGCAGCGCAGCTCCTCTGGCAAGGTGAGCACGGAGCCGTGGTAGGGGCGAGGAGGAGCGTGGGGCCAGGGTTTCGTTCAAAGAGCTACAGTTCTTTGTTTCTCGCCGTCTTAGGCGTCACAAGCGATGAGGGTTTGTGACCGCGCCCGCGCCACGACACGCTGACCGGACCGCCCTGGAACTCAGCAGGAGGTGGGTGTTGCGGAAGGGGTCGGCGTTTGCCCCGCGGCGCCGTGTGCCGGCGCGGCTTAGCGAGCGTGTGCTTTCTCGTGTTTCTGCAGGCGCTGAAGAGGAACCCGGCGACGCGGGAAGACGCCCGTTGGCACACGTGGCGTTTTCCTCTGCTGAAGATGGGTTCGGTCCCTCGGCCCTCTGAAAGCTAAGTGGAGGCGCGAGGGCTGGGAAGGGGCTGGGAATCGCAGGGACGGGGGGTTTAGCTCTGCTAAGGGCAAGGGCCGTCCAGGAACCGTGCCCTTGGCGCGGGTGAAGGGCCCAGGGACCTTTACCGTGCGATGCCAGCGTGTGCCGGGCAGGGCAGCTCCAGCCTGCGTCTGCGTTGTGCTGTAGTTCGGGAAGCCTGCCTTGCGCCTGTCAGACGATCCTGGGGTCTCGTTGCGTTCGAGGGGCACGAAAGGCATCTCGGGTGCCATCCCGGCATCTGGAACGCCGGTGCCAATCGGCGTAGCGCCGATTGGGCGCTGGTTTTCTGGTGTCGGCAGCCGAAAGCGTGGCGGGTTCTTGCCTTTCGGCTGCTTCTGGTCAGGGGTGTTTGTGGCGTTGTCCTGGGCTGTGCCGGCAGCTGTGCTCTCTACCCATCCAGTCTAAGGGACTGGCACTTTATTCCCAGCATCTTGAAGGTTTTAGGGCTTCTCGTATTTGCGCCGTCTCTGCGTGTTTGCGCCAGAGCTGCCGTCTCATAAGGGGCCGTGACGTTCGGCTCCTTTTTTTTCTGGGGTTGCAGTAGAGGCTCCTCGCCTCACCCCTGCCTCCCCGCAGGTTGTTTTTGCTGTTGCCGTCTCTGGTACGGAGTCATTTTTGTTGTGGAGCATTTTTGGTGTTATTGCTGTCGGGTCGTCTATAATGTTGTGTGGAGCATCTGTCTAAGCAAGTGCGCGTTTGGCTCGGAGCTGCTCTGCCCGGAGGTGTAGAGTTAGGAGCGGGCAGACTGAGTTTAGGAGTCCACGATTGATCTGTGGACATGTTATCCTGCGTAGGCAGAGGTTGTGCGGTCATCTGGGACGGAGTAGCCGTGGGCAGGGGAGCGGACAGTCCGTTCCCCAGTGGTCTTTGGGACTCAATTAGACCTTGTTGTGGGATTCCTGAATAGAAAGCAGACCCGTGGAATGGTCAAGCTGTTGATGAGCTCCTGGGTAACTTGTTGAATACCTTGATTTCAGATGCAGAGGGACAACTTGGCACGAAAGAGCGACGGAGGAGGCGAGCCGAGCGCCGGAAGCAAGTGGGTCTGTGCGTGGTGGGAGCAGGAAGCTGTGCTGTGTGGCTCTAGCTAAGTTTGGTCGTTTCTCTCTTTTCTAGGCGTGAAGCAAAGTGGAAAGCTGGGTATCGGCAGCGCAGCTCCTCTGGCAAGGTGAGCACGGAGCCGTGGTAGGGGCGAGGAGGAGCGTGGGGCCAGGGTTTCGTTCAAAGAGCTACAGTTCTTTGTTTCTCGCCGTCTTAGGCGTCACAAGCGATGAGGGTTTGTGACCGCGCCCGCGCCACGACACGCTGACCGGACCGCCCTGGAACTCAGCAGGAGGTGGGTGTTGCGGAAGGGGTCGGCGTTTGCCCCGCGGCGCCGTGTGCCGGCGCGGCTTAGCGAGCGTGTGCTTTCTCGTGTTTCTGCAGGCGCTGAAGAGGAACCCGGCGACGCGGGAAGACGCCCGTTGGCACACGTGGCGTTTTCCTCTGCTGAAGATGGGTTCGGTCCCTCGGCCCTCTGAAAGCTAAGTGGAGGCGCGAGGGCTGGGAAGGGGCTGGGAATCGCAGGGACGGGGGGTTTAGCTCTGCTAAGGGCAAGGGCCGTCCAGGAACCGTGCCCTTGGCGCGGGTGAAGGGCCCAGGGACCTTTACCGTGCGATGCCAGCGTGTGCCGGGCAGGGCAGCTCCAGCCTGCGTCTGCGTTGTGCTGTAGTTCGGGAAGCCTGCCTTGCGCCTGTCAGACGATCCTGGGGTCTCGTTGCGTTCGAGGGGCACGAAAGGCATCTCGGGTGCCATCCCGGCATCTGGAACGCCGGTGCCAATCGGCGTAGCGCCGATTGGGCGCTGGTTTTCTGGTGTCGGCAGCCGAAAGCGTGGCGGGTTCTTGCCTTTCGGCTGCTTCTGGTCAGGGGTGTTTGTGGCGTTGTCCTGGGCTGTGCCGGCAGCTGTGCTCTCTACCCATCCAGTCTAAGGGACTGGCACTTTATTCCCAGCATCTTGAAGGTTTTAGGTCTTGTAGCAGCTTCTCGTATTTGCGCCGTCTCTGCGTGTTTGCGCCAGAGCTGCCGTCTCATAAGGGGCCGTGACGTTCGGCTCCTTTTTTTTCTGGGGTTGCAGTAGAGGCTCCTCGCCTCACCCCTGCCTCCCCGCAGGTTGTTTTTGCTGTTGCCGTCTCTGGTACGGAGTCATTTTTGTTGTGGAGCATTTTTGGTGTTATTGCTGTCGGGTCGTCTATAATGTTGTGTGGAGCATCTGTCTAAGCAAGTGCGCGTTTGGCTCGGAGCTGCTCTGCCCGGAGGTGTAGAGTTAGGAGCGGGCGGACTGAGTTTAGGAGTCCACGATTGATCTGTGGACATGTTATCCTGCGTAGGCAGAGGTTGTGCGGTCATCTGGGACGGAGTAGCCGTGGGCAGGGGAGCGGACAGTCCGTTCCCCAGTGGTCTTTGGGACTCAATTAGACCTTGTTGTGGGATTCCTGAATAGAAAGCAGACCCGTGGAATGGTCAAGCTGTTGATGAGCTCCTGGGTAACTTGTTGAATACCTTGATTTCAGATGCAGAGGGACAACTTGGCACGAAAGAGCGACGGAGGAGGCGAGCCGAGCGCCGGAAGCAAGTGGGTCTGTGCGTGGTGGGAGCAGGAAGCTGTGCTGTGTGGCTCTAGCTAAGTTTGGTCGTTTCTCTCTTTTCTAGGCGTGAAGCAAAGTGGAAAGCTGGGTATCGGCAGCGCAGCTCCTCTGGCAAGGTGAGCACGGAGCCGTGGTAGGGGCGAGGAGGAGCGTGGGGCCAGGGTTTCGTTCAAAGAGCTACAGTTCTTTGTTTCTCGCCGTCTTAGGCGTCACAAGCGATGAGGGTTTGTGACCGCGCCCGCGCCACGACACGCTGACCGGACCGCCCTGGAACTCAGCAGGAGGTGGGTGTTGCGGAAGGGGTCGGCGTTTGCCCCGCGGCGCCGTGTGCCGGCGCGGCTTAGCGAGCGTGTGCTTTCTCGTGTTTCTGCAGGCGCTGAAGAGGAACCCGGCGACGCGGGAAGACGCCCGTTGGCACACGTGGCGTTTTCCTCTGCTGAAGATGGGTTCGGTCCCTCGGCCCTCTGAAAGCTAAGTGGAGGCGCGAGGGCTGGGAAGGGGCTGGGAATCGCAGGGACGGGGGGTTTAGCTCTGCTAAGGGCAAGGGCCGTCCAGGAACCGTGCCCTTGGCGCGGGTGAAGGGCCCGGGGACCTTTACCGTGCGATGCCAGCGTGTGCCGGGCAGGGCAGCTCCAGCCTGCGTCTGCGTTGTGCTGTAGTTCGGGAAGCCTGCCTTGCGCCTGTCAGACGATCCTGGGGTCTCGTTGTGTTCGAGGGGCACGAAAGGCATCTCGGGTGCCATCCCGGCATCTGGAACGCCGGTGCCGATCGGCGTAGCGCCGATTGGGCGCTGGTTTTCTGGTGTCGGCAGCCGAAAGCGTGGCGGGTTCTTGCCTTTCGGCTGCTTCTGGTCAGGGGTGTTTGTGGCGTTGTCCTGGGCTGTGCCGGCAGCTGTGCTCTCTACCCATCCAGTCTAAGGGACTGGCACTTTATTCCCAGCATCTTGAAGGTTTTAGGTCTTGTAGCAGCTTCTCGTATTTGCGCCGTCTCTGCGTGTTTGCGCCAGAGCTGCCATCTCATAAGGGGCCGTGACGTTCGGCTCCTTTTTTTTCTGGGGTTGCAGTAGAGGCTCCTCGCCTCACCCCTGCCTCCCCGCAGGTTGTTTTTGCTGTTGCCGTCTCTGGTACGGAGTCATTTTTGTTGTGGAGCATTTTTGGTGTTATTGCTGTCGGGTCGTCTATAATGTTGTGTGGAGCATCTGTCTAAGCAAGTGCGCGTTTGGCTCGGAGCAGCTCTGCCCGGAGGTGTAGAGTTAGGAGCGGGCGGACTGAGTTTAGGAGTCCACGATTGATCTGTGGACATGTTATCCTGCGTAGGCAGAGGTTGTGCGGTCATCTGGGACGGAGTAGCCGTGGGCAGGGGAGCGGACAGTCCGTTCCCCAGTGGTCTTTGGGACTCAATTAGACCTTGTTGTGGGATTCCTGAATAGAAAGCAGACCCGTGGAATGGTCAAGCTGTTGATGAGCTCCTGGGTAACTTGTTGAATACCTTGATTTCAGATGCAGAGGGACAACTTGGCACGAAAGAGCGACGGAGGAGGCGAGCCGAGCGCCGGAAGCAAGTGGGTCTGTGCGTGGTGGGAGCAGGAAGCTGTGCTGTGTGGCTCTAGCTAAGTTTGGTCGTTTCTCTCTTTTCTAGGCGTGAAGCAAAGTGGAAAGCTGGGTATCGGCAGCGCAGCTCCTCTGGCAAGGTGAGCACGGAGCCGTGGTAGGGGCGAGGAGGAGCGTGGGGCCAGGGTTTCGTTCAAAGAGCTACAGTTCTTTGTTTCTCGCCGTCTTAGGCGTCACAAGCGATGAGGGTTTGTGACCGCGCCCGCGCCACGACACGCTGACCGGACCGCCCTGGAACTCAGCAGGAGGTGGGTGTTGCGGAAGGGGTCGGCGTTTGCCCCGCGGCGCCGTGTGCCGGCGCGGCTTAGCGAGCGTGTGCTTTCTCGTGTTTCTGCAGGCGCTGAAGAGGAACCCGGCGACGCGGGAAGACGCCCGTTGGCACACGTGGCGTTTTCCTCTGCTGAAGATGGGTTCGGTCCCTCGGCCCTCTGAAAGCTAAGTGGAGGCGCGAGGGCTGGGAAGGGGCTGGGAATCGCAGAGACGGGGGGTTTAGCTCTGCTAAGGGCAAGGGCCGTCCAGGAACCGTGCCCTTGGCGCGGGTGAAGGGCCCGGGGACCTTTACCGTGCGATGCCAGCGTGTGCCGGGCAGGGCAGCTCCAGCCTGCGTCTGCGTTGTGCTGTAGTTCGGGAAGCCTGCCTTGCGCCTGTCAGACGATCCTGGGGTCTCGTTGCGTTCGAGGGGCACGAAAGGCATCTCGGGTGCCATCCCGGCATCTGGAACGCCGGTGCCGATCGGCGTAGCGCCGATTGGGCGCTGGTTTTCTGGTGTCGGCAGCCGAAAGCGTGGCGGGTTCTTGCCTTTCGGCTGCTTCTGGTCAGGGGTGTTTGTGGCGTTGTCCTGGGCTGTGCCGGCAGCTGTGCTCTCTACCCATCCAGTCTAAGGGACTGGCACTTTATTCCCAGCATCTTGAAGGTTTTAGGTCTTGTAGCAGCTTCTCGTATTTGCGCCGTCTCTGCGTGTTTGCGCCAGAGCTGCCGTCTCATAAGGGGCCGTGACGTTCGGCTCCTTTTTTTTCTGGGGTTGCAGTAGAGGCTCCTCGCCTCACCCCTGCCTCCCCGCAGGTTGTTTTTGCTGTTGCCGTCTCTGGTACGGAGTCATTTTTGTTGTGGAGCATTTTTGGTGTTATTGCTGTCGGGTCGTCTATAATGTTGTGTGGAGCATCTGTCTAAGCAAGTGCGCGTTTGGCTCGGAGCTGCTCTGCCCGGAGGTGTAGAGTTAGGAGCGGGCGGACTGAGTTTAGGAGTCCACGATTGATCTGTGGACATGTTATCCTGCGTAGGCAGAGGTTGTGCGGTCATCTGGGACGGAGTAGCCGTGGGCAGGGGAGCGGACAGTCCGTTCCCCAGTGGTCTTTGGGACTCAATTAGACCTTGTTGTGGGATTCCTGAATAGAAAGCAGACCCGTGGAATGGTCAAGCTGTTGATGAGCTCCTGGGTAACTTGTTGAATACCTTGGTTTCAGATGCAGAGGGACAACTTGGCACGAAAGAGCGACGGAGGAGGCGAGCCGAGCGCCGGAAGCAAGTGGGTCTGTGCGTGGTGGGAGCAGGAAGCTGTGCTGTGTGGCTCTAGCTAAGTTTGGTCGTTTCTCTCTTTTCTAGGCGTGAAGCAAAGTGGAAAGCTGGGTATCGGCAGCGCAGCTCCTCTGGCAAGGTGAGCACGGAGCCGTGGTAGGGGCGAGGAGGAGCGTGGGGCCAGGGTTTCGTTCAAAGAGCTACAGTTCTTTGTTTCTCGCCGTCTTAGGCGTCACAAGCGATGAGGGTTTGTGACCGCGCCCGCGCCACGACACGCTGACCGGACCGCCCTGGAACTCAGCAGGAGGTGGGTGTTGCGGAAGGGGTCGGCGTTTGCCCCGCGGCGCCGTGTGCCGGCGCGGCTTAGCGAGCGTGTGCTTTCTCGTGTTTCTGCAGGCGCTGAAGAGGAACCCGGCGACGCGGGAAGACGCCCGTTGGCACACGTGGCGTTTTCCTCTGCTGAAGATGGGTTCGGTCCCTCGGCCCTCTGAAAGCTAAGTGGAGGCGCGAGGGCTGGGAAGGGGCTGGGAATCGCAGGGACGGGGGGTTTAGCTCTGCTAAGGGCAAGGGCCGTCCAGGAACCGTGCCCTTGGCGCGGGTGAAGGGCCCGGGGACCTTTACCGTGCGATGCCAGCGTGTGCCGGGCAGGGCAGCTCCAGCCTGCGTCTGCGTTGTGCTGTAGTTCGGGAAGCCTGCCTTGCGCCTGTCAGACGATCCTGGGGTCTCGTTGCGTTCGAGGGGCACGAAAGGCATCTCGGGTGCCATCCCGGCATCTGGAACGCCGGTGCCGATCGGCGTAGCGCCGATTGGGCGCTGGTTTTCTGGTGTCGGCAGCCGAAAGCGTGGCGGGTTCTTGCCTTTCAGCTGCTTCTGGTCAGGGGTGTTTGTGGCGTTGTCCTGGGCTGTGCCGGCAGCTGTGCTCTCTACCCATCCAGTCTAAGGGACTGGCACTTTATTCCCAGCATCTTGAAGGTTTTAGGTCTTGTAGCAGCTTCTCGTATTTGCGCCGTCTCTGCGTGTTTGCGCCAGAGCTGCCGTCTCATAAGGGGCCGTGACGTTCGGCTCCTTTTTTTTCTGGGGTTGCAGTAGAGGCTCCTCGCCTCACCCCTGCCTCCCCGCAGGTTGTTTTTGCTGTTGCCGTCTCTGGTACGGAGTCATTTTTGTTGTGGAGCATTTTTGGTGTTATTGCTGTCGGGTCGTCTATAATGTTGTGTGGAGCATCTGTCTAAGCAAGTGCGCGTTTGGCTCGGAGCTGCTCTGCCCGGAGGTGTAGAGTTAGGAGCGGGCGGACTGAGTTTAGGAGTCCACGATTGATCTGTGGACATGTTATCCTGCGTAGGCAGAGGTTGTGCGGTCATCTGGGACGGAGTAGCCGTGGGCAGGGGAGCGGACAGTCCGTTCCCCAGTGGTCTTTGGGACTCAATTAGACCTTGTTGTGGGATTCCTGAATAGAAAGCAGACCCGTGGAATGGTCAAGCTGTTGATGAGCTCCTGGGTAACTTGTTGAATACCTTGGTTTCAGATGCAGAGGGACAACTTGGCACGAAAGAGCGACGGAGGAGGCGAGCCGAGCGCCGGAAGCAAGTGGGTCTGTGCGTAGTGGGAGCAGGAAGCTGTGCTGTGTGGCTCTAGCTAAGTTTGGTCGTTTCTCTCTTTTCTAGGCGTGAAGCAAAGTGGAAAGCTGGGTATCGGCAGCGCAGCTCCTCTGGCAAGGTGAGCACGGAGCCGTGGTAGGGGCGAGGAGGAGCGTGGGGCCAGGGTTTCGTTCAAAGAGCTACAGTTCTTTGTTTCTCGCCGTCTTAGGCGTCACAAGCGATGAGGGTTTGTGACCGCGCCCGCGCCACGACACGCTGACCGGACCGCCCTGGAACTCAGCAGGAGGTGGGTGTTGCGGAAGGGGTCGGCGTTTGCCCCGCGGCGCCTGTGCCGGCGCGGCTTAGCGAGCGTGTGCTTTCTCGTGTTTCTGCAGGCGCTGAAGAGGAACCCGGCGACGCGGGAAGACGCCCGTTGGCACACGTGGCGTTTTCCTCTGCTGAAGATGGGTTCGGTCCCTCGGCCCTCTGAAAGCTAAGTGGAGGCGCGAGGGCTGGGAAGGGGCTGGGAATCGCAGGGACGGGGGGTTTAGCTCTGCTAAGGGCAAGGGCCGTCCAGGAACCGTGCCCTTGGCGCGGGTGAAGGGCCCGGGGACCTTTACCGTGCGATGCCAGCGTGTGCCGGGCAGGGCAGCTCCAGCCTGCGTCTGCGTTGTGCTGTAGTTCGGGAAGCCTGCCTTGCGCCTGTCAGACGATCCTGGGGTCTCGTTGCGTTCGAGGGGCACGAAAGGCATCTCGGGTGCCATCCCGGCATCTGGAACGCCGGTGCCGATCGGCGTAGCGCCGATTGGGCGCTGGTTTTCTGGTGTCGGCAGCCGAAAGCGTGGCGGGTTCTTGCCTTTCAGCTGCTTCTGGTCAGGGGTGTTTGTGGCGTTGTCCTGGGCTGTGCCGGCAGCTGTGCTCTCTACCCATCCAGTCTAAGGGACTGGCACTTTATTCCCAGCATCTTGAAGGTTTTAGGTCTTGTAGCAGCTTCTCGTATTTGCGCCGTCTCTGCGTGTTTGCGCCAGAGCTGCCGTCTCATAAGGGGCCGTGACGTTCGGCTCCTTTTTTTTCTGGGGTTGCAGTAGAGGCTCCTCGCCTCACCCCTGCCTCCCCGCAGGTTGTTTTTGCTGTTGCCGTCTCTGGTACGGAGTCATTTTTGTTGTGGAGCATTTTTGGTGTTATTGCTGTCGGGTCGTCTATAATGTTGTGTGGAGCATCTGTCTAAGCAAGTGCGCGTTTGGCTCGGAGCAGCTCTGCCCGGAGGTGTAGAGTTAGGAGCGGGCGGACTGAGTTTAGGAGTCCACGATTGATCTGTGGACATGTTATCCTGCGTAGGCAGAGGTTGTGCGGTCATCTGGGACGGAGTAGCCGTGGGCAGGGGAGCGGACAGTCCGTTCCCCAGTGGTCTTTGGGACTCAATTAGACCTTGTTGTGGGATTCCTGAATAGAAAGCAGACCCGTGGAATGGTCAAGCTGTTGATGAGCTCCTGGGTAACTTGTTGAATACCTTGATTTCAGATGCAGAGGGACAACTTGGCACGAAAGAGCGACGGAGGAGGCGAGCCGAGCGCCGGAAGCAAGTGGGTCTGTGCGTGGTGGGAGCAGGAAGCTGTGCTGTGTGGCTCTAGCTAAGTTTGGTCGTTTCTCTCTTTTCTAGGCGTGAAGCAAAGTGGAAAGCTGGGTATCGGCAGCGCAGCTCCTCTGGCAAGGTGAGCACGGAGCCGTGGTAGGGGCGAGGAGGAGCGTGGGGCCAGGGTTTCGTTCAAAGAGCTACAGTTCTTTGTTTCTCGCCGTCTTAGGCGTCACAAGCGATGAGGGTTTGTGACCGCGCCCGCGCCACGACACGCTGACCGGACCGCCCTGGAACTCAGCAGGAGGTGGGTGTTGCGGAAGGGGTCGGCGTTTGCCCCGCGGCGCCGTGTGCCGGCGCGGCTTAGCGAGCGTGTGCTTTCTCGTGTTTCTGCAGGCGCTGAAGAGGAACCCGGCGACGCGGGAAGACGCCCGTTGGCACACGTGGCGTTTTCCTCTGCTGAAGATGGGTTCGGTCCCTCGGCCCTCTGAAAGCTAAGTGGAGGCGCGAGGGCTGGGAAGGGGCTGGGAATCGCAGGGACGGGGGGTTTAGCTCTGCTAAGGGCAAGGGCCGTCCAGGAACCGTGCCCTTGGCGCGGGTGAAGGGCCCGGGGACCTTTACCGTGCGATGCCAGCGTGTGCCGGGCAGGGCAGCTCCAGCCTGCGTCTGCGTTGTGCTGTAGTTCGGGAAGCCTGCCTTGCGCCTGTCAGACGATCCTGGGGTCTCGTTGCGTTCGAGGGGCACGAAAGGCATCTCGGGTGCCATCCCGGCATCTGGAACGCCGGTGCCGATCGGCGTAGCGCCGATTGGGCGCTGGTTTTCTGGTGTCGGCAGCCGAAAGCGTGGCGGGTTCTTGCCTTTCGGCTGCTTCTGGTCAGGGGTGTTTGTGGCGTTGTCCTGGGCTGTGCCGGCAGCTGTGCTCTCTACCCATCCAGTCTAAGGGACTGGCACTTTATTCCCAGCATCTTGAAGGTTTTAGGTCTTGTAGCAGCTTCTCGTATTTGCGCCGTCTCTGCGTGTTTGCGCCAGAGCTGCCGTCTCATAAGGGGCCGTGACGTTCGGCTCCTTTTTTTTCTGGGGTTGCAGTAGAGGCTCCTCGCCTCACCCCTGCCTCCCCGCAGGTTGTTTTTGCTGTTGCCGTCTCTGGTACGGAGTCATTTTTGTTGTGGAGCATTTTTGGTGTTATTGCTGTCGGGTCGTCTATAATGTTGTGTGGAGCATCTGTCTAAGCAAGTGCGCGTTTGGCTCGGAGCAGCTCTGCCCGGAGGTGTAGAGTTAGGAGCGGGCGGACTGAGTTTAGGAGTCCACGATTGATCTGTGGACATGTTATCCTGCGTAGGCAGAGGTTGTGCGGTCATCTGGGACGGAGTAGCTGTGGGCAGGGGAGCGGACAGTCCGTTCCCCAGTGGTCTTTGGGACTCAATTAGACCTTGTTGTGGGATTCCTGAATAGAAAGCAGACCCGTGGAATGGTCAAGCTGTTGATGAGCTCCTGGGTAACTTGTTGAATACCTTGGTTTCAGATGCAGAGGGACAACTTGGCACGAAAGAGCGACGGAGGAGGCGAGCCGAGCGCCGGAAGCAAGTGGGTCTGTGCGTGGTGGGAGCAGGAAGCTGTGCTGTGTGGCTCTAGCTAAGTTTGGTCGTTTCTCTCTTTTCTAGGCGTGAAGCAAAGTGGAAAGCTGGGTATCGGCAGCGCAGCTCCTCTGGCAAGGTGAGCACGGAGCCGTGGTAGGGGCGAGGAGGAGCGTGGGGCCAGGGTTTCGTTCAAAGAGCTACAGTTCTTTGTTTCTCGCCGTCTTAGGCGTCACAAGCGATGAGGGTTTGTGACCGCGCCCGCGCCACGACACGCTGACCGGACCGCCCTGGAACTCAGCAGGAGGTGGGTGTTGCGGAAGGGGTCGGCGTTTGCCCCGCGGCGCCGTGTGCCGGCGCGGCTTAGCGAGCGTGTGCTTTCTCGTGTTTCTGCAGGCGCTGAAGAGGAACCCGGCGACGCGGGAAGACGCCCGTTGGCACATGTGGCGTTTTCCTCTGCTGAAGATGGGTTCGGTCCCTCGGCCCTCTGAAAGCTAAGTGGAGGCGCGAGGGCTGGGAAGGGGCTGGGAATCGCAGGGACGGGGGGTTTAGCTCTGCTAAGGGCAAGGGCCGTCCAGGAACCGTGCCCTTGGCGCGGGTGAAGGGCCCGGGGACCTTTACCGTGCGATGCCAGCGTGTGCCGGGCAGGGCAGCTCCAGCCTGCGTCTGCGTTGTGCTGTAGTTCGGGAAGCCTGCCTTGCGCCTGTCAGACGATCCTGGGGTCTCGTTGCGTTCGAGGGGCACGAAAGGCATCTCGGGTGCCATCCCGGCATCTGGAACGCCGGTGCCGATCGGCGTAGCGCCGATTGGGCGCTGGTTTTCTGGTGTCGGCAGCCGAAAGCGTGGCGGGTTCTTGCCTTTCGGCTGCTTCTGGTCAGGGGTGTTTGTGGCGTTGTCCTGGGCTGTGCCGGCAGCTGTGCTCTCTACCCATCCAGTCTAAGGGACTGGCACTTTATTCCCAGCATCTTGAAGGTTTTAGGTCTTGTAGCAGCTTCTCGTATTTGCGCCGTCTCTGCGTGTTTGCGCCAGAGCTGCCGTCTCATAAGGGGCCGTGACGTTCGGCTCCTTTTTTTTCTGGGGTTGCAGTAGAGGCTCCTCGCCTCACCCCTGCCTCCCCGCAGGTTGTTTTTGCTGTTGCCGTCTCTGGTACGGAGTCATTTTTGTTGTGGAGCATTTTTGGTGTTATTGCTGTCGGGTCGTCTATAATGTTGTGTGGAGCATCTGTCTAAGCAAGTGCGCGTTTGGCTCGGAGCTGCTCTGCCCGGAGGTGTAGAGTTAGGAGCGGGCGGACTGAGTTTAGGAGTCCACGATTGATCTGTGGACATGTTATCTTGCGTAGGCAGAGGTTGTGCGGTCATCTGGGACGGAGTAGCCGTGGGCAGGGGAGCGGACAGTCCGTTCCCCAGTGGTCTTTGGGACTCAATTAGACCTTGTTGTGGGATTCCTGAATAGAAAGCAGACCCGTGGAATGGTCAAGCTGTTGATGAGCTCCTGGGTAACTTGTTGAATACCTTGGTTTCAGATGCAGAGGGACAACTTGGCACGAAAGAGCGACGGAGGAGGCGAGCCGAGCGCCGGAAGCAAGTGGGTCTGTGCGTGGTGGGAGCAGGAAGCTGTGCTGTGTGGCTCTAGCTAAGTTTGGTCGTTTCTCTCTTTTCTAGGCGTGAAGCAAAGTGGAAAGCTGGGTATCGGCAGCGCAGCTCCTCTGGCAAGGTGAGCACGGAGCCGTGGTAGGGGCGAGGAGGAGCGTGGGGCCAGGGTTTCGTTCAAAGAGCTACAGTTCTTTGTTTCTCGCCGTCTTAGGCGTCACAAGCGATGAGGGTTTGTGACCGCGCCCGCGCCACGACACGCTGACCGGACCGCCCTGGAACTCAGCAGGAGGTGGGTGTTGCGGAAGGGGTCGGCGTTTGCCCCGCGGCGCCGTGTGCCGGCGCGGCTTAGCGAGCGTGTGCTTTCTCGTGTTTCTGCAGGCGCTGAAGAGGAACCCGGCGACGCGGGAAGACGCCCGTTGGCACACGTGGCGTTTTCCTCTGCTGAAGATGGGTTCGGTCCCTCGGCCCTCTGAAAGCTAAGTGGAGGCGCGAGGGCTGGGAAGGGGCTGGGAATCGCAGAGACGGGGGGTTTAGCTCTGCTAAGGGCAAGGGCCGTCCAGGAACCGTGCCCTTGGCGCGGGTGAAGGGCTCGGGGACCTTTACCGTGCGATGCCAGCGTGTGCCGGGCAGGGCAGCTCCAGCCTGCGTCTGCGTTGTGCTGTAGTTCGGGAAGCCTGCCTTGCGCCTGTCAGACGATCCTGGGGTCTCGTTGCGTTCGAGGGGCACGAAAGGCATCTCGGGTGCCATCCCGGCATCTGGAACGCCGGTGCCGATCGGCGTAGCGCCGATTGGGCGCTGGTTTTCTGGTGTCGGCAGCCGAAAGCGTGGCGGGTTCTTGCCTTTCGGCTGCTTCTGGTCAGGGGTGTTTGTGGCGTTGTCCTGGGCTGTGCCGGCAGCTGTGCTCTCTACCCATCCAGTCTAAGGGACTGGCACTTTATTCCCAGCATCTTGAAGGTTTTAGGTCTTGTAGCAGCTTCTCGTATTTGCGCCGTCTCTGCGTGTTTGCGCCAGAGCTGCCGTCTCATAAGGGGCCGTGACGTTCGGCTCCTTTTTTTTCTGGGGTTGCAGTAGAGGCTCCTCGCCTCACCCCTGCCTCCCCGCAGGTTGTTTTTGCTGTTGCCGTCTCTGGTACGGAGTCATTTTTGTTGTGGAGCATTTTTGGTGTTATTGCTGTCGGGTCGTCTATAATGTTGTGTGGAGCATCTGTCTAAGCAAGTGCGCGTTTGGCTCGGAGCTGCTCTGCCCGGAGGTGTAGAGTTAGGAGCGGGCGGACTGAGTTTAGGAGTCCACGATTGATCTGTGGACATGTTATCTTGCGTAGGCAGAGGTTGTGCGGTCATCTGGGACGGAGTAGCCGTGGGCAGGGGAGCGGACAGTCCGTTCCCCAGTGGTCTTTGGGACTCAATTAGACCTTGTTGTGGGATTCCTGAATAGAAAGCAGACCCGTGGAATGGTCAAGCTGTTGATGAGCTCCTGGGTAACTTGTTGAATACCTTGGTTTCAGATGCAGAGGGACAACTTGGCACGAAAGAGCGACGGAGGAGGCGAGCCGAGCGCCGGAAGCAAGTGGGTCTGTGCGTGGTGGGAGCAGGAAGCTGTGCTGTGTGGCTCTAGCTAAGTTTGGTCGTTTCTCTCTTTTCTAGGCGTGAAGCAAAGTGGAAAGCTGGGTATCGGCAGCGCAGCTCCTCTGGCAAGGTGAGCACGGAGCCGTGGTAGGGGCGAGGAGGAGCGTGGGGCCAGGGTTTCGTTCAAAGAGCTACAGTTCTTTGTTTCTCGCCGTCTTAGGCGTCACAAGCGATGAGGGTTTGTGACCGCGCCCGCGCCACGACACGCTGACCGGACCGCCCTGGAACTCAGCAGGAGGTGGGTGTTGCGGAAGGGGTCGGCGTTTGCCCCGCGGCGCCGTGTGCCGGCGCGGCTTAGCGAGCGTGTGCTTTCTCGTGTTTCTGCAGGCGCTGAAGAGGAACCCGGCGACGCGGGAAGACGCCCGTTGGCACACGTGGCGTTTTCCTCTGCTGAAGATGGGTTCGGTCCCTCGGCCCTCTGAAAGCTAAGTGGAGGCGCGAGGGCTGGGAAGGGGCTGGGAATCGCAGAGACGGGGGGTTTAGCTCTGCTAAGGGCAAGGGCCGTCCAGGAACCGTGCCCTTGGCGCGGGTGAAGGGCTCGGGGACCTTTACCGTGCGATGCCAGCGTGTGCCGGGCAGGGCAGCTCCAGCCTGCGTCTGCGTTGTGCTGTAGTTCGGGAAGCCTGCCTTGCGCCTGTCAGACGATCCTGGGGTCTCGTTGCGTTCGAGGGGCACGAAAGGCATCTCGGGTGCCATCCCGGCATCTGGAACGCCGGTGCCGATCGGCGTAGCGCCGATTGGGCGCTTGTTGTGTATATTGTATAGTGTGTGTTGTTGTGTAATTATGGTGTTTATAGTGTTTATTGATTTTAAGTGTCATTTTGTAAGTTTTGGTGGATGTAGTATTTTGTATATTGTATAGTCTGTGTAGTGTTTATTGATTTTAAGTGTCATTTTGTTAGTTTTGGTGGATGTAGTATTTTGTATATTGTATAGTGTGTGGTATTGTGTTATTATGGTGTTTGTCGTGTTTCTTGATTTGTATATTGTATAATTACACAATACCACACACTATACAATATACAAATCAAGAAACACGACAAACACCGTAATTACACAACACCACCTCCTGCTGAGTTCCAGGGCGGTCTGGTCAGCGTGTCGTGGCCGCAGGTGCGGTCACAAACCCTCATCGCTCGTGAAGCCTAAGACGGCGAGAAGCAAATGAACTGTAGTGCTTGGGACAAACCATAAAGTTGCCACTTTCCCCTTCATCACCCACAATACAAAATCACATACACAATAATGAGCACTCATAAGGGTTGTCCGTCGTAGTTCCCTAGCCATTGCTCTCCTTGACGGAGTTCTGAGAGTTACATTTGAATTATCTACCAGGGTTCACCGCATTCTGCAAAGGTTCTGTGGACAACACACTGTTCTGTGGGTGATCAGGGAGGCCATGAGCCACCCCATAGCTTGCAAGACACTCTGCGTTATGGTCCTGCTGCTTCCTTCAGAAATGCTAAAACCACCTACAGATACGAGATGCTCATCCTAACCCCTGGTAGATAACCTGAGCATCCTAGGAGGAGAGATTATATCAGCAACTTGTTACACACCAATACAAACCAAGAATTAACACCCCATCTTCATTGCAATCAGGAATTTAGAGAAAATGCCAAGTACCAGGAATTGATTCAATAAATGAAAAATAGTTACAAACATACTTTCAACTACATCTGCTATTGAAACTTTTCTGATCCTGAAGGTCCTACCTCAAACAGACATCTCCACTTCTCCAAACACACCCACCCATGTAGCTTAAACAGCTCAAAAGCTGCTGACTGCTAAAGGAGCAGCAGAGAACCAGCACCCAAGCAGCCCAGGAGCAGAATGAGCTTCTCTACCTAGGGACTGGGGCTCAAATACCCTGAGGCCCGCCCACCCCTTCCCACAATCCCCTGGGAAAGGGGAGGGGTCAATCACCCCAGGCCCCACCCACCACCCTTATCAAATCACCTGGACCCTCACTGGAAGTGACAGCACCTGCACTCCTGTCGGGCTCTGTCAGACACTGTTGGTTTTTGTGAAGCCCTGTGAGACCTCTTTGGGGTCTGTCAGGCTCTATCAGGTTTTGATGGGCTCTGTAGGGCTCTGTGGAGACCTGTTGGGGTCTGCTGAGCCCTGTCAAGATTTCTCAGGCTCTGTTGAGACCCCCAGGGCTCTGTCATACACATTGATGCTCTATCAGGAACTGACAAGATTTGTCAGGCCCTGACGGGTCCTGTTGGTCTCTTCCAAGCTTTGTCAGGCTCTGTGAGGATCCGTCAAGCTCTCTCAGGCCCTGCCTGGCTCTGTTGGTCTTTCTTGAGCTTTGCCTGCCCCTGTCATGCCCTGTCGGGTACATGGCTCGGCAGCGGAGGGGAAGGAGTTGTAGGTCTGTAGGCCACACCCCCTGCAGGGAGCCCACCAATGGGGGTGGAAGTGTGGGTCAAGTGGGAGGAGCCCAGCTGGGAGGGTGGGGTGCTTGGAAAGGGGGTGGGCCTGGTTGGGGCACACCCCTTCAAGAAGACACATTGGGGAGAGCTTGGGAGGGAGGTGGGGTTGGCAGTGGCCCTGCCCACATCTTCAGCCCCACCCTCAACCCTAAACCCCACCCCCAAATCCTTCACTGGAAATGGAACAAACCACATGCTTAAGGTTTTTTTACATTATTTAATTTTATTGGGTGAGAATTGGCCCCAAAAGCAGGTTAAAAATCCCCCAACATGGCCCTGGGGGAGCAATGTCAGGATGGCAGCAGCACAGCGCTGATCTTTTCCAAGATGGCCATCAGGGGTAAACAGAGTCACAGGCCCCACCACCCACCTTGGGCCCCACCCCAGAATGGCTGCCCTAGGCAGGCCCCGCCCACCTCAGCCCCACCCTTCCAGCACAGGCTTAGCAGCCATGACAGTCATGGCCCCGCCCACCAGCAGGGACACAGCAGCCGAGATGGCCACGCCCATCAGGGCAGCCATCTTCTTCCCATGGGCAGGGTGCAGGGCCACAGGGCCAGCCAATGGGAGCAGCCAATACAGCCGGAAGCTGCCGCCTGAGCACGGCGCAGACCTACAGCCCCTCCGGCAGTGCCAGCATGGCTGCCAGCCCTCCCCCCCGCCCCAACCATCTTGGATTCCAAGCAGGGTGGTGCCCAGCAGCCATGCTGTCCTCATTTTGTTGTGCACAGGGCCCCGTGCAGCATCGTAACCCAGGACATCTGGTGGGGTGAGGGGACCCAGGAATGTCGATCTATGGGCGGAATGCAGAAGCTGTGGGATGCTACATATCAATGGGGCAGAGTGCTGAAAGTATATGGTGCTGCAGAGCAGTGCTGTGGATGTATAGGGCAGACCAGATGTGTGGGGCACTGTGGGGCACTGCTGTGGGTCTATGGGGCAGGGTACAGGAGCTACAGTGTGCTATAGGGCAGAACTGCTGGCCTATGGGCTAGTGGGAAGAAGCTATGGTGTTTTCTGGGACAGTGTTGTTGATCTATAGGGCAGAGGAACTATGGGGTGCTGTAGGGTTACACTGTGGGTCTATAGGGCAGAGTGAACAAGATATGGGGTGCTGTGGGACAGCACTGTGTGTCTACAGGGCAGAGTGGAGATACAGGGTGCTGTGGAGCAGTGCTGTCCATTTATGTGGCAGAGTAAAAGCAGCTATGGGGTGCAGTGACTCTATAGGGCAGAGGGGCTATGAGCTGCTGTGGGTCACTGTGTGGGTCACTCACCTGTAAGGGGTTCACCCTCTTCAGGGGTGTTTCACCCCACAACAACCCCATTGACCCCACAGCCCCCTGACCCCCACACCCGCCCCATAGACCCTTGTGACCCACCCATAGTGGGCAGTGCAGGCGTAGTCAGGAGGGAAGGGGGGTCAGGTGGACAGAGGTGTAGGGTGCTGTGGGGCAGCACTTTGCACCAATGGGGCAGAACGCAGCACCTACAGGCTGCTGTGGGGCAGCTCTCTGGGTCTAAGGGGCAGAGTAGAGTCCTGTGGGGCAGCACTGTGGGTCTATGGGGAAGAGTAGAGTCACTATGGGGTGCTGTGGGGCACTCCTGTGGATGTATGGGGCAGAGTACAGGAGCTATATGGTGCTGTGGGGCAGTACTGGGCATCTACAGAGCAGAGTGCAGGAGCCAAGGGGTGCTGGGGGGTACTACTGTGGATGTATGGGGCAGAGTACGGGAGCTATATGGTGCTGTGGGGCAGTACTGGGCATCTACAGCAGAGTGCAGGACCCAAGGGGTGCTGGGGGGGTACTACTGTGGATGTATGGGGCAGAGTACAGGAGCTATATGGTGCTGTGGGGCAGTACTGGGCATCTACAGAACAGAGTGCAGGAGCCATGGGGTGCTGTGGGGCACTCCTGTGGATATATGGATCCATAGGGCAGAGTGGAGGTGCTATGGGGCACTGTGGGTCAGCGTGTGGTTCACTCACCTGCAGGGCGTTCAGCCTCTTCAGGGGTGTTTCACCCCACAACAACCCCATAGACCCCACAGCCCCCCTGACCCCTACACCGCCCCATAGACCCTTGTGATCCCCCCCCCCCCCGCCCCATCCCCGCCATGGTGTGCAGTGGAGATGTGGCCAGCCGGAGGAGGTGGCGGGGGGTCTCACGGTCAGCAGGAGTGCAGTGGGAGGGCATGCGGTCAGCCGGGGGGCCAGGGGGCCACAGTCAGCCAGAGTTGGGGTGGGCACGCGGCCAGCCAGAGTTGGGGAAGCGATCAGCCGGAGCAGGGGGCGCGGTCAGCCGGAGGGGGCGTGGCCAGGCTGCCTTCACTGTTCTCTGCGCAGGAGCTGCAGTGGGAAAGGGAAGGAAAGGGCCGTTATTTGTGTCACAGTCCTGGGAAACAGCCCCAAATCCCCCCGCTGCAACATTAACCGAGTGAGCAAATTAACTGCCAAAAAAATGGATCTTGAAAGCTTCTTTGAGCACAAATTATCCTAAAAACAGCCCCAAAATGAAGTAAATTGAATTTGAGATCAAACAGCCTTAAAAATATCAAAAACCCGCCCAAATATGGTCCCTCACAGCTTTATATAATAAGATATATATGTAAAAATAGATTAGATACATTACATAGTAATTGTACATATTTATATAATATATATTAATATTTAATGAATATCATTATTACAATAGTATGTTATAGATATCATCATTATATTATGCCATTATATATTAATTATAAATTACATTAAATAATATCAACGAATATTAGTTGATCAGTTAATTATATCAGATTATATATTATATATATTTCTACTACTCATCATATTATATCATTTATAGTAGTATATTACTATATTGATTTTATCTATATATTTAATATTAAATTAAAATTAATTTAAATAATTTAAATTAAATTAAAACATATAAATAATTTTTAAAACACAATGTAAACAATTAAGTGGGTTTAGGGAGGTGGCGACCAATCAGCGCCTTTCTCTCCTCAGAGGCAGCGACCAATCAGCGCCTTTGTCTCCTCAGAGGCAGCGACCAATCAGCGCCTTTCTCCCCTCAGACGCAGCGACCCATCAGCGCCTTTCTCTCCCTTGGAGACAGTCGAGCGGGGCTGAGCCGGGGGAGGCTTTCCCGCCAGACGGCACCGGCCAATCAGCGAGCGTCTCCTCGGCCCCCTCAGCGTGAGGGGAGAACGGGACGGGGGAGACAAAATGGCGGCGGGTTAAAAAAGCCGAATATGTTCCCGCTTAAATATTAATTCAGTAAATTATAAATAAATAGATAGATTTTTTAAAGCTTTTTTTGGGGCACAAATCAGCACCAGATCTGGGACCCCCAGCTCTAGACACGTTCAATAAAGTGAATTCAGCCCTAAAACCCCCTCAGAAAGCAACGAAATGCCCCTCCCGAGTTTAAACACAATAACTTACACACTTATTTCAACAACTATTGAAATTATTTTAACAATTAATAATTTAAATAATTAAGCGGCTTTAGGAGCCTCAGAACTGCCCAAAATGATCAAAAAAACCCTCATAAATCCTCTAAAAGCCCCGTTTAAATATAATAATTTAAATTAATAAACGGTTAAAAGAAAGAAACGGATTTGTACTCGCAATCCTGGGAAACAGCCCCAAATCTCCCCCCGGGCTTTAAATATTAATCTATTGTATAAATTCTTATCAATAAGTAGATTCAAAAAACTTTAAAGTCGCAAATCGGCCCCTCAAACTTTAAATGCATTAAATAAACCTTTTTAGAAGCCGATTTAGACCCAAACAGCCCCAAAATGGCTCCTCACAGCGCTAAATAATTGAAACAATTCAGCGTCTTCAGGAGCCTCGAACCGCCCGCACCGCAGCTCAGTGAAATGAAACCGCGAAAAGCGCCGTTGAAGTGCCAGAGTTTAAAGAAATCGGCGGTTTTTAAAAGCCGAATTGGGCTGTAAAACCCCTTCTTTCTTTCTTTCTTTCTATCTTTCTTTCTTTCTGTCTTTCTTTCATTTTAATTTTTTTCTTTCTTTCTTTTTTCTTTCTCTCTTCTATCTTTCTTTTTTCTATCTTTCTTTCTTTTTTTTAGTTTGTTTCTCTTTCCTTCTTTCTTTCTTTTTTCTTTCTTTTGTATTTTTTCCTTTTTTCTTTCTTTCTTTCTTTCATTCTTTCTTTGTTTTTCTTTCTTTTTCTTTCTTTTTTCTTTCCTTCTTCTTTCTTTCTTTCTTTCTTTCTTTCTTTCTTTCTTTCTTTCTTTCTTTCTTTCTTTCTTTCCTACTTTCTTTCTTTCTTTCTTTCTTTCTTTCCTACTTTCCTTCTTCCTTTCTTGCCTAATTTCTTTCCTACTCTCTTTGTTTCTTTCTTTCTTTCTTCTTTCTCTCTTTCTTTCTAATTCTTTTTTAATTTCTTACTTTCTTTTTCTTTCTTTCTTTTTCCTTTCGTCTTTCTTTCTTTTTTCTTTCTTTTTTTTTTTCTTTCTTTCCTACTTCTTTCTTTCTTTCTTTCTTTTTTAATTTCTTACATTCTTTATTTTTTCTTTTTTTCTTTTTCCTTTGTTTCATCTTTCTTTCTTTCTTTTTTTCTTTCTTTCATCTTTCTTTCTTTCTTTTTTCTTTCTTTCTTCTTTCTTTCTGTATTCTATTTCTTTCTTTTTTTTAAATTTTTTCCTTTCTTTCTTTTTTTTTCTTTCTTCTTTCTTTCTGTCTTTCTTTTTTCTTTCTTTATTTCTTTGTTTCTTTGTTTCTTTCTTATTTCTTTCTTCTTTCTTTCTTTTTTTCTTTATTTTTTCTTTCTTCTTTCTTTCTTTTTTCTTTCTTTCTTTTTTCTTTCTTTCTTTCTCTCTTCATTTCTTTCTTTTTTTTTCTTTTTTTATTTCTTTTTAAATTTCTTTCTTTCTTTCTTTTTTCTTTCTTTTGTCTTCCTTTCTTATTTTCTTTTTTCATTTTTTCTTCTTTCTTTCTTTTTTTAATTTCTTTATTACTTTTTTCTTTCTTTTTTCTTTCACTCTTTCTTTCTTTTTTAATTTCTCTCTTTCTTTCTTACTTTGTACTTTGTTCTTTCTTTCTTCATTTCTTTCTTTTTTCTTTATTTCTTTCTTTCTTTTTCCTTTCTTTCTTTCTTTCTTTATTTCTTTCCTTCCTACTTTCTTTCTTTCTTTCTTTCTTTCTTTCCTACTTTGTTTCTTACTTTCTTTATTTCTTTCCTAATTTCTCTCTTTCTTTCTTTCCTTCTTTCTTTCTGTTTTCTTTCTTTCTTTCTTTCTTTCATTATTTCTTTTTTCTTTCTCTCTTTTTTCTTTCTTACTTCTTTCTTTCTTTCTCCTTTCTTTTTTCTTTCTTTTTTCTTTCCTTTTTCTTTCTTTTTTCTTTCTTTTTTAGTTATTTGTTTTTTTTTCTTTCTTTTTTTCTTTCTTTCTTTCTTTAATAATTTCTTTCCTACTCTCTTTCTTTCTTTCATTCTTTTTTAAATTTCTTTCTTTCTTTCTTTTTTCTTTTTTCTTTCTTTATTCTTTCTTTCTTTTTACTATCTTTCTTTCTTTTTTTTTAATTTCTTTATTTCTTTCTTAATTACTCTTTCTTTCTTCTCTCTTTTTTCCTTTTTTCTTCTTTCTTCTTTCTTTTATTTTTCAACCTTTCTTTCTCTTTTTTAATTTCTTTCTTTCTTTTCTCTTTCTTTCTTTCTTTCCTTCTTTCTTTCCTTATTTCTTTCTTTTTTCTTTCATTTTTCTTTCCTTTTTTCTTACTTTTCTCTTTCTTCCTTTATTTCTTTCTTATTTTTTCTTTCTGTTTTCCTGCTTTTTTCTTTCTTTCTTTCTTTCCTTCTTTATTCCATTGTTTCTCTCTTTTTGTAATTTCATTCTTTCTTTTTTCTTTCTTTCCTACTTTCTTACTTACTTTCTTTCTTTTTTCTTTCTTTCCTACTTTCTTTCTTTCTTCCATTCTTTCTTTCTTTTGTCTTTCTTTCTTCTTTATTTCTTTCTTCATCTTTCTTTCTTTCTTTCTTTCTTTCTTTCTTTCTTTCTTTCTTTCTTTCTTTCTTTCTTTCTTTCTTTCTTTCTTTCTTTCTTTTTTCTTTCTTTCTTGTTTCTTTCTTTTTTCTTTTTTCTTTCTTTATTTCTTTATTCTTACCTTCTTTCTCCTTCTTTCTTTCTTTGTTTCTTTCTTTTTTTCCTTCTTTCCTACTATCTCTCTTTCTTTCTTCCTTTCTTTCTTTTTTCTTTCTTTCTTCTTTCTTTTTTCTTCCTTTCTTCTTTCTTTCTTTCTTTCTTTCTTTCTTTCTTTCTTTCTTTCTTGCTTTCTTTCTTTCTTTCTTTCTTATTTCTTACTTTCTTTCTTCTTTCTTTCTTTCTTTTTTCCTTCTTTCCCAATTTCTCTCTTTTTCTTTTTATCTTTCTTCTTTCTTTCTTTTTCCTTTCTTTCTCTCTTATTTCTTTCTTTCTTTCTTTCTTTTGTCTTTCTTACTTTTTTCTTTCTTTCTTTATTCTTTCCTTCTTACTTTCTTACTTCTTTCTTTCTTCTTTATTTCTTTCTTCTTTCTTTCTTCGTTCTTTTGTTCTTCTTTCTTTCTTCTTTCTTCTTTCTTCTTTCTTCTTTCTTCTTTCTTCTTTCTTCTTTCTTCTTCTTTCTTCTTTCTTCTTTCTTCTTTCTTCTTTCTTCTTTCTTCTTTCTTCTTTCTTCTTCTTTCTTTCTTACTTCTTTCTTACTTCTTTCTTAATTCTATCTTTCTTCTTTCTTTTTTCTTTCTTTCTTCTTTCTTCTTTCTTTCTTCTTCTTCTTTCTTTCTTCTTTCTTTCTTCTTTCTTTCTTCTTTCTTTCTTCTTTCTTTCTTCTTTCTTTCTTCTTTCTCTCTTCTTCCTCTTTTTTCTTTCTTTCATCTTTCTTTCATTTTTCTTTCTTCTTTCTTCCTTATTTGTTCTTTCTTTCTTATTCTTCTTTCTTTCTTCTTTCTTTCTTCTTTCTTTCCTCTTTCCTTATTCTTCCTTTCTTCTTCCTTTCTTCTTCCTTTCTTCTTCCTTTCTTCTTCCTTTCTTCTTCCTTTCTTCTTCCTTTCTTCTTCCTTTCTTCTTCCTTTCTTCTTCCTTTCTTCTTCCTTTCTTCTTTCTTTCTTCTTTCTTTCTTCTTTCTTTCTTCTTTCTTTCTTTCTTCTTTCTTTCTTCGTTCTTTTGTTCTTCTTTCTTTCTTCTTTCTTTCTTCTTTCATCTTTCTTCCTTCTTTCTTTCTTACTTCTTTCTTACTTCTTTCTTTCTTCTTTCTCACTTCTTTCTTACTTCTTTCTTATCTATTTCTTGTTCTTTATTTCTTTCTTCTTTCTTTCTTCGTTCTTTGGTTCTTCTTTCTTTCTTCTTTCTTTCTTACTTCTTTCTTACTTCTTTCTTTCTTCTTTCTTACTTCTTTCTTACTTTTTTCTTTCTTCTTTCTTTCTTCTTTCTTCTTTCTTCTTTTCTTCTTTCTTCTTTCTTCTTTCTTCTTTCTTCTTTCTTCTTTCTTCTTTCTTCTTTCTTTCTGCTTTCTTTCTGCTTTCTTTCTTTCTTCTTTCTTTCTTCTTTTCTTTCTTCCTTCTTTCTTATTTAATTCTTTCTTCTTTCTTTCTTTCTTCTTTCACTCTTCTTTCATTCTTCTTTCTTTCTTTCTTTCTTCTTTCTTTCTTCTTTCTTTCTTCTTTCTTCTTAATTTCTTTCTTCTTTCTTTCTTACTTCTTTCTTACTTCTTATATCTTTCTTTCTTTCTTCTTTCTTTCTTCTTTATTTCTTCTTCGTTTCTTTCTTCATTCTTTCTTTCTTCTTTCTTTCTTCTTCCTTTCTTCCTTCTTTCTCTCTTCTTTCTTTCTTTCTTCTTTCTTCTTTCTTTCTTCTTTCTTCCTTCTTTCTTCTTTCTTTCTGTCTTCTTTCATTCTTCTTTCATTCTTCTTTCTTTCTTCTTTCTTTCTTCTTTCTTTCTTCTTTCTATCTTCTTTCTTTCTTACTTCTTTCTTACTTATTTCTTAATTCTTCTTGCTTCTTTCTTATTTCCTTCTTTCTTCTTTCTTTCTTCTTTCTTTCTTCTTTCTTTATTCTTCCTTTCTTCTTCCTTTCCTCTTCTTTTCTTCTTTCTTTCATCCTTCTTTTCTTCTTTCTTTCTTTCTTCTTTCTTTCTTCTTTCTTTCTTCTTTCTTTCTTCTTTCTTCTTTCTTTCTTTCATCTTTCTTTCTTTCTTCTTTCTTTCTTTCTTCTTTCATTTTCTTTCTTCTTTCTTTATTCTTCCTTTCTTCTTTTTTCTTCTTTCTTTCTTTCTTCTTAATTCTTTCTTTCTTTCTTCTTTCTTTCTTCTTTCTTCTTTCTTTCTTTCTTCTTTCTTTATTCTTTCTTTCTTCTTTCTTTCATACTTCTTTCTTCTTTCTTTCTTTCTTTCTTCTTTCTTTCTTTATTTCTTCTTTCTTTCTTTCTTCATTCTTTCTTCTTTCTTTCTTCTTTCTTCATTCTTTCTATCTTCTTTCTTTCTTCTTTCTTTCTTATTTCTTCCTTGTTATTCTTTCTTTCTTCTTTCATTATTCTTTCTTTCTTTCTTCTTTCCTTCTTCTTTCTTACTTATTTCTTTCTTCTTTATACTTTCTTCTTTCTTTCTTCTTTCTTCTTTCTTCTTTCTTTTTGCTTTCTTTCTCCTTTCTTTATTTTTCTTTCTTCTCTCTTTCTGCTTTCTTTCTTCTTTCTTTCTTTCTTCTTTCTTCTTTCTTTCTTTCTCCTTTCTTTATTCTCTCTTTCTTCTTTCTTTCTTACTTCTTTCTTTCTTCTTCTTTCTTTCTTTCTTTCTTCTTTCTTTCTTTCTTTCTTCTTTCATTCTTCTTTCTTCTTTCTTTCTTAGTTCTTTCTTAATTCTTTCTTTCTTCTTTCTTTCTTCTTTCTTTATTCTTCCTTTCTTCTTCCTTTCTTCTTCCTTTCTTCTTCCTTTCTTCTTCCTTTCTTCTTCCTTTCTTTCTTCTTTCTTTCTTCTTCCTTTCTTCTTCCTTTCTCCTTCCTTTCTTCTTCCTTTCTTCTTCCTTTCTTTCTTCTTTCTTACTTCTTTCTTTCTTCTTTCTTCTTTCATTCTTCTTTCTTTCTTTCTTCTTTATTTCTTCTTTCTTTCTTACTTCTTTCTTAATTCTTTCTTACTGCTTTCTTCTTTCTTTCTTCCTTCTTTCTTCTTTCTTTCTTTTTTCATTCTTTCTTTCTTCTTTGTTTCTTCTTTCTTTCTTCTTTCTTCCTTCTCCCTTTCTTTCTTCTTTCTTTCTTCTTTGTATCTTCTTTCTCTCTTTCTTTCTTTCTTGTTTCTTTCTTCTTTCTTTCTTTCTTTATTCTTCCTTTCTTTCTTCCTTCTTTCTTTCTTCTATCTTTCTTCTTTCTTTCATCTTTCTTTCTTCTTTCTTTCTTACTTCTTTCTTACTTGTTTCTTACTTGTTTCTTACTTCTTTTTTACTTCTTTCTTACTTCTTACTTCTTTCTTTTTTCTTTTTTCTTTCTTTCTTCTTTCTTTCTTCTTTCTTTCTTCTTTCTTTCTTCTTTCTTTCTTCTTTCTTTTTTCTTTATTTCTTCTTTCTTTCTTCTTTCTTTTTTACTTCTTTCTTCTTTCTTTCTTCTTTCTTTCTTCTTTCTTTCTTCTTTCTTTCTTACTTCTTTATTACTTCTTTCTTTCTTCTTTCTTTCTTCTTTCTTTCTTCTTTCTTTCTTCTTTCTTTCTTTCCTCTTTCTTACTTCTTTCTTACTTCTTTCTTTCTTCTTTCTTTCTTTTTCTTCCTTCTTTCATCTTTCTTTCTTCTTTCATTCTTTCTTTCTTCTTTGTTTCTCCTTTCTTCTTTACTTCTTCTCTCTTACTTTCTTCTTTCTTTCTTCTTTCTTACTTCTTTGTTACTTCTTTCTTAATTCTTTCTTTCTTCTTTCTCTTTTCTTTCTCTCTTCTTTCTTTATTCTTTCTTTCTTCTTTCTTTGTTTCTTCTTCCTTTCTTTCTTCCTTCTTTCTTTCTACTTTCTTTCTTCTCTCTTTGGTCTTTCTTTCTTCTTTCTTTCTTACTTCTTTCTTACTTTTTTCTTGCTTGTTTCTTACTTCTTTGTTACTTCTTTCTTACTTCTTTCTTTCTTCTTTCTTTTTTCTTTCGTTTTTCTTTCTTTCTTCTTTCTTTCTTCTTTCTTTCTTCATTCTTTCTTCTTTTTCTTTCTTTCTTCATTCTTTCTTTCTTCTTTCTTTCTTCATCTTTCTTCATTCTTCTTTCTTTCGTCTTTCATTCGTCTTTCATTCTTCTTTATTTCTACTTTCTCTCTTTCTTCTTTCTTTCAACTTCCTTTCCTCTTTCTTTCTTTCTTCTTTCTTTCTTCTTTCTTTCTTCTTTCTTTCTTCTTCGTTTCTTTCTTCATTCTTTCTTTCTTCTTTCTTTCTTCTTCCTTTCTTCCTTCTTTCTCTCTTCTGTCTTTCTTCTTTCTTCTTTCTTCTTTCTTCTTTCTTCTTTCTTCTTCCTTTCTTCTTCTTTCTTTCTTTTTTCTTTCTTCTTTCTTTCTTACTTCTTTTTTCTTTCTTACTTCTTTCTTCTTTCTTACTTCTTTCTTCTTTCTTTCTTCTTTCTTTCTTTCTTCTTCCTTTCTTTCTTCATTCTTTCTTCTTTCTTCTTACTTTCTTTCTTCTTTCTTTCTTCTTTCTTTCTTTCTTCTTTCATTCTTCTTTTTTTCATCTTTCTTTATTCTTCCTTTCTTCTTCCTTTATTCTTCCTTTCTTCTTCCTTTCTTCTTCCTTTCTTCTTCCTTTCTTTCTTCTTTCTTACTTCTTTCTTTCTTACTTCTTTCTTTCTTCTTTCTTCTTTCTTTCTTCTTTCTTTCTTTCTTCTTTCTTTTTTCTTCTTTCTTTCTTCTCTCTTTCTTCTTTCTTTCTTTCTTTCTTTCTTCTTTCTTTCTTCTTTCTTTCTTCTTCGTTTCTTTCTTCATTCTTTCTTTCTTCTTTCTTTCTTCTTCTTTTCTTCCTTCTTTCTCTCTTCTTTCTTTCTTTCTTATTTCTTCTTTCTTTCTGCTTTCTTTCTTCTTTCTTTCTTCTTTCTTTCTTATCTTCTTCTTCTTTCTTTCTTCTTTCTTTCTTCTTTCTTTCTTCTTTCTTTCTCCTTGCTTTCTTCTTTCTTTCTTACTTATTTCTTTCTGCTTTGTTTCTTCTTGCTTTCTTCTTTCTTTCTTCTTTCTTTCTTCTTTGTTTCTCCTTGCTTTCTTCTTTCTTTCTTATTTATTTCTTTCTGCTTTCTTTCTTCTTTCTTTCTTCTTTCTTAATTCTTTCTTCTTTCTTCTTTCTTTCTTTCTTTCTTTCTTTCTCCTTTCTTTCTTCTTTCTTTCTTACTTCTTTCTTACTAATTTCTTACTTCTTTCTTACTTCTTTCTTTCTTCTTTCTTTCTTCTTTCTTTCTTCTTTCTTTCTTCTTTCTTTCTTCTTTCTTTCTTCTTTCTTCTTTCCTCTTTCTTTCTTCTTTCATTCTTTCTTTCCTCATTGTTTCTTCTTTCTTTCTCATTTTTTTCTTCTTTCTTTCTTCTTTCTATCTTCTTTCTTTCTTTCTTTCTTTCTTTCTTTCTTTCTTTCTTTCTTTCTTTCTTTCTTCTTTCTTTCTTCTTTCGTTTTCTTTCTTCTCCCTTTCTTTCTTCTTTCTTTCTTCTTTTTTTCTTCGTTCTTTCTTTCTTCTTTCTTACTTTCTTCTTTCTTTCTCTTCTTCTTTCTTTCTTTCTTCTTTCTTTCTTCTTTCTTTCTTTCTTCTTTCTTTCTTCTTTCTTCATTCTTTCTTCTTTCATTCGTCTTTCTTCTTTCTTTCTTCTTTCTTTCTTCTTCTTTCTTCTTTCTTTCTTCTTTCTTTCTTCTTTCTTTCTTCTTTCTTTCTTACTTCTTTCTTACTTCTTTCTTTTCTTTCCTTCTTCTCTCTTACTTTCTTCTTTCTTTCTTCTTTCTATCTTCTTTCTCTCTTTCATTCTTTCTTCTTCTTTCTTCTTTCTTACTTCTTTGTTACTTCTTTCTTACTTCTTTCTTTCTTCTTTCTCTTTTCTTTCTCTCTTCTTTCTTTATTCTTTCTTCCTTCTTTCCTCTTTCTTTCTTCTTTCATTCTTTCTTTCTTCTTTGTTTCTTCTTCTTTCTTCTTTGTTTCTTTCTTTCTTCTTTCTTTCTTTCTTCTTTCTTTCTTCTTTCTATCTTGTTTCTTTCTTTCTTTCTTTCTTTCTTTCTTTCTTTCTTTCTTTCTTCTTTCTTTCTTCTTTCTTTCTTCTTTCCTTCTTCTTTATTTCTTCTTCTTTTTCTTCTTTCTTTCTTCTTTTTTTCTTTCTTCTTTCTTTCTTCTTTCTTTCTTTCTTCTTCTTTCTTTCTTCTTTCTATCTCCTTTCTTTCTTTCTTCTTTCTTTCTTCTTTCTTTCTTACTTCTTTCTTACTTATTTCTTACTTCTTTCTTACTTCTTTCTTTCTTCTTTCTTTCTTCTTCGTTTCTTTCTTCATTCTTTTTTCTTCTTTCTTTCTTCTTCCTTTCTTCCTTCTTTCTCTCTTCTTTCTTTCGTTCTTCTTTCTACTTTCGTTCTTCTTTCTTTCTTCTTTCTTTCTTCTTTCTTTCATTCTTCTTTCTTTCTTCTTTCTTTCTTACTTCTTTCTTCTTTCTTTCTTCTTTCTTTCTTCTTTCTTTCTTCTTTCTTTCTTCTTTTTTTCTTCTTTCTTTCTTCTTTCATTCTTCTTTCTTCTTCTTCTTTCTTTCTTCTTTCTTTCTACTTCTTTCTTACTTCTTTCTTACTTCATTCTTTCTTCTTTCTTTCTTCTTTCTTTCTTCTTTCTTCCTTCTTTCCTCTTTCTTTCTTCTTTCTTCCTTCTTTCCTCTTTCTTCTTCTTTCTTCCTTCTTTCCTCTTTCTTTCTTCTTTCATTCTTTCATTCTTTGTTTCTTCTTTCTTTCTTCTTTCTATCTTCATTCTTTTTTCTTCTTTCTTTCTTCTTCCTTTCTTCCTTCTTTCTCTCTTCTTTCTTTCGTTCTTCTTTCTACTTTCGTTCTTCTTTCTTTCTTCTTTCTTTCTTCTTTCTTTCTTCTTTCTTTCTTCTTTCTTTCTTCTTTCTTTCTTTCTTCTTTCTTTCTTCTTCTTTCTTACTTCTTTCTTCTTTCTTACTTCTTTCTTTCTTCTTTCTTTCTTCTTCGTTTCTTTCTTCATTCTTTTTTCTTCTTTCTTTCTTCTTCCTTTCTTCCTTCTTTCTCTCTTCTTTCTTTCTTTCTTCTTTCTACTTTCGTTCTTCTTTCTTTCTTCTTTCTTTCTTCTTAATTTTTTCTTCATTCTTCTTTCATTCCTCTTTCTTCTTCTTTCTTTCTTCTTTCTTTCATTCTTCTCTCTTTATTCGCTCTTCTTTCTTTCTTCTTTCTTTCTTCTTTCTTTCTTACTTCTTTCTTCTTTCTTTCTCCTTTTTTCTTCTTTCTTTCTTTCTACTTAATTTCTTTCTTCATTCCTCTTTCTTTCTTCTTTCTTTCTTATTTCTTTCTTTCTTCTCTCTTTCTTCTTTCTTCTTTATTTCTTCTTTCTTCTTCTTTCTTTCTTCTTTCTATCTTCTTTCTTTCTTCTTCTTTCTTTCTTCTTTCTTTCTTCTTTCTTTCTTCTTTCTTTCTTACTTCTTTCTTCTTTCTTTCTTCTTTCTGTCTTCTTTCTTTCTCCTTGCTTTCTTCTTTCTTTCTTCTTTCTTCTTTTTTTCTTACTTTTTCCTTACTTCTTTCTTACTTCTTTCTTACTTCATTTTTTCTTCTTTCTTTCTTCATTCTTTCTTCTTTGTTTCTTCTTTCTTTCTTCTGTCTTTCTTACTTCTTTCTTACTTCTTTCTTACTTCTTTCTTACTTCTTTCTTACTTCATTCTTTCTTCTTTCTTTCTTCTTTCTTCCTTCTTTCCTCTTTCTTTCTTCTTTCATTCTTTCTTTCTTCTTTGTTTCTTCTTTCTTTCTTCTTTCTTTCTTTCTTCTTTCTTTCTTCTTTCTATCTTGTTTCTTTCTTTCTTTCTTTCTTTCTTTCGTTCTTCTTTCTTTCTTCTTTCCTTCTTCTTTATTTCTTCTTCCTTTTTGCTTCTTTCTTTCTTCTCTCTTTCTTTCTTTTTTCTTTCTTCTTTTTTTCTTTGTTCTTTCTTTCTTCTTTCTTCTTTCTTTCTTCTTTCTTTCTTTCGTCTTTCTTTCTTCTTTCTTTCTTATTTCTTTCTTACTTCTTTCTTACTTATTCTTACTTGTTTCTTACTTCTTTCTTACTTCTTTCTTCTTTCTTTCTTTCTTTCTTACTTCTTTCTTAATTCTTTCTTACTTCTTTCTTTCTTCTTTCTTACTTCTTTCTTACTTCTTTCTTACTTCTTTCTTACTTCTTTCTTACTTCTTTCTTACTTCTTTCTTACTTCTTTCTTATTTCTTTCTTTCTTCTTTCTTTCTTCTTTCTATCTTCTTTCTATCTTCTTTCTTTCTTCTTGCTTTCTTCTTGCTTTCTTCTTCCTTTCTTCTTCCTTTCTTCTTTGTTTCTTCTTTCTTCTTTCTTTCTTTCTTCTTTCTTTCTTCTTTCTATCCTGTTTCTTTCTTTCTTTCTTTCTTTCTTTCTTCTTTCTTTCTTCTTTCCTTATTCTTTATTTCTTCTTCCTTTTTTCTTCTTTCTTTCTTCTTTCTTTCTTTCTTCTATCTTCTTTCTTCTTTCTTTTTTCTTTCTTTTTTCTTTCTTCCTTCTTTCTTCTTTCTTTCTTCTTTCACTCTTTCTTTCTTCTTTGTTTCTTCTTACTTTCTCCTTTCTTCCTTCTCTCTTTCTTTCTTCTTTCTTTCTTCTATCTTCTTCTCTCTTTCTTTCTTGTTTCTTTCTTCTTTCTTTCTTCTTTGTTACTACATTCTAACTTCTTTCTTTTTTCTTTATTTTTTTATTTCTTTTTTCTTTCTTTATACTTTCTTTCTTCTTTCTTTGTTTCTTCTTTCTTTATATCTTTCTTCTTCCTTTCTTTCTTCCTTCTTTCTTTCTTCTATCTTTCTTCTTTCTTTCATCTTTCTTTCTACTTTCATTCTTACTTGTTTCTTACTTCTTTGTTACTTCTTTCTTTTTCTTTCTTTCTTCTTTCTTTCTTCTTTCTTTCTTTCTTCTTTATTCTTTCTTCATTCTTTCTTTCTTCATTCTTCCTTTCTTCTTTCTATCTTTCTTCTTTCTTTCTTCTTTCTTTCTTTCTTCTTTCTTTATTCTTTCTTTCTTCTTTCTTTCTTACTTCTTTTTCTTTCTTTCTCCTTTCTTTCTCCTTTCTTTCTTCTTTCTTTCTTCTTTCTTCTTTCTTTCTGCTTTCTTTCTCCTTTCTTTATTCTTTCTTTCTTTCTTCTTTCTTTCTGCTTTCATTCCTCTTTCTGTCTTCTTTCTTCTTTCTTTCTTCTTTTTTCTTTCTTCTGTCTTTATTACTTCTTTCTTACTTCTTCCTTATTTCTATCTTTCTTCTTTCTTTCTTTCTTCTCTTTCTTTCTTCTTTCTTCTCTTAATTATTTCTTCTTTCTAGCTTCTTTCTTCTTTCTTTCTTCTTTCCTTCTTCTTTCTTTCTTATTTTTCTTCTTTCTTTCTTCTTTTTCTTCTTTCTTTCTTCTTCTTTCTTTCTTTCTTCTTTCTTTCTTACCTCTTTCTTACTTCTTTCTTACTTCTTTCTTACTTCTTTCTTACTTCTTTCTTACTTCTTCTTACTTCTTCTTATTTCTTTCTTTCTTCTTTCTTTCTTCTTTCTTTCTTCTTTCTATCTTCTTCTTTCTTCTTCCTTTCTTCTTCCTTTCTTCTCCTTTCTTCTTCCTTTCTTCTTTCTTTCTTCTTTCTTTCTTCTTTCTTTCTTCCTTCTTTCTTACTTCTCTCTTACTTCTTTCTTTCTTCTTTCCTTCTTCTTTCTTTCTTATTTCTTTCTTTTTCTTTCTTTCCTCTTTCTTACTTCTTTCTTACTTCTTTCTTTCTTCTTCGTTTCTTTCTTCATTCTTTTTTCTTCTTTCTTTCTTCTTCCTTTCTTTCTTCTTTCTCTCTTCTTTCTTTCTTCTTTCTACTTTCGTTCTTCTTTCTTTCTTCTTTCTTACTTCTTAATTTTTTCTTCATTCTTCTTTCATTCCTCTTTCTTTCTTCTTTCTTTCTTCTTTCTTTCATTCTTCTCTCTTATTTCTCTCTTCTTTCTTTCTTCTTCCTTTCTTCTTTCATTCCTTCTTCTTTCTTTCTTCTTTCTTTCTTACTTCTTTCTTCTTCTTTCTCCTTTTTTTCTTCTTTCTTTCTTTCTACTTAATTTCTTTCTTCATTCTTCTTTCTTTCTTCTTTCTTTCTTATTTCTTTCTTTCTTCTCTCTTTCTTCTTTCTTCTTTCTTCTTTATTTCTTCTTTCTTTCATCTTTCTTTCTTCTTTCTTTCTCCTTGCTTTCTTCTTTCTTTCTTACTTATTTCTTTCTGCTTTCTTTCTACTTTCTTTCTACTTTCTTTCTACTTTCTTTCTTCTTTCTTTCTTCTTTCTTTCTTCTTTCTTTCTTCTTTCTTTCTTCTTTCTTTCTTCTTTCTTTCTTACTTCTTTCTTCTTTCTTTCTTACTTCTTTCTTACTTCATTCTTTCTTCTTTCTTACTTCTTTCTTCTTTCTTTCTTACTTCTTTCTTACTTCTTTCTTTCTTCTTCTTTCTTCTTCTTCTTTCTTCTTTCTTTCTTCTTTTCTTTCTTCTTTTCTTTCCTTCTTTCTTTCTTCTTTCTTTCTTACTTCTTTCATCTTTCTTTCTTACTTCTTTCTTACTTCATTCTTTCTTCTATCTTTCTTCTTTCTTTCTTCTTTCTTCTTTCTTTCTTCTTTCTTTCTTTCTTCTTTCTTTCTTCATTCTTTTTTTTCTTTCTTTCTTCTTCCTTTCTTCCTTCTTTCTCTCTTCTTTCTTTCTTTCTTCTTTCTACTTTCGTTCTTCTTTCTTACTTCTTAATTTTTTCTTCATTCTTCTTTCATTCCTCTTTCTCTCTTCTTTCTTTCTTCTTTCTTTCTTCTTTCATTCCTTCTTCTTTCTTTCTTCTTTCTTTCTTAATTCTTTCTTCTTTCTTTCTCCTTTTTTCTTCTTTCTTTCTTTCTACTTAATTTCTTTCTTCATTCTTCTTTCTTTCTGCTTTCTTTCTTCTTTCTTATTTCTTTCTTTCTTCTCTCTTTCTTCTTTCTTCTTTCTTCTTTATTTCTTCTTTCTTTCTTCTTTCTTCTTTCTTTCTTCTTTCTTCTTTCTTCTTTCTTTCTTCTTTCTTTCTTTCTTCTTTCTTTCTTCTTTCTTTCTACTTTCTTTCTTCTTTCTTTCTTCTTTCTTTCTTCTTTCTTTCTTCTTTCTTTCTTCTTTCTTTCTTCTTTCTTTCTTACTTCTTTCTTACTTCATTCTTTCTTCTTTCTTTCTTCTTTCTTTCTTCTTTCTTCCTTCTTTCTATCCTGTTTCTATTTTTCTTTCCTTCTTTCTTTCTTCTTTCTTTCTTCTTTCCTTCTTCTTTATTTCTTCTTCCCTTTTTCTTCTTTCTTTCTTCTTTCATTCTTTCTTCTTTCTTTCTTCTTTCTTTCTTTCTTCTTTCTTTCTTCTTTCTATCTTCTTTCTTTCTTTCTTCTTTCTTTCTTCTTTCTTCTTCTCTCTTTCTTTCTTTTTTCTTTCTTCTTTTTCTCTTTGTTCTTTCTTTCTTCTTTCTTTCTTCTTTCTTTCTTTCGTCTTTCTTTCTTCTTTCTTATTTCTTTCTTACTTCTTTCTTACTTTTTCTTACTTGTTTCTTACTTCTTTCTTACTTCTTTCTTCTTTCTTTCTTTCTTTCTTACTTCTTTCTTAATTCTTTCTTACTTCTTTCTTCTTTCTTTCTTCCTTCTTTCTTCTTTCTTTCTTCTTTCACTCTTTCTTTCTTCTTTCACTCTTCTTTCTTCTTTGTTTCTTCTTTCTTTCTTCTTTCTTCCTTCTCTCTTTCTTTCTTCTTTCTTTCTTCTATCTTCTTTCTCTCTTTCTTTCTTTCTTTCTTCTTTCTTACTTCTTTGTTACTACATTCTAACTTCTTTCTTTTTTCTTTATTTTTTTCTTTCTTATTTCTTTCTTTATTGTTTCTTTCTTCTTTCTTTCTTTCTTCTTCTTTCTTTCTTTCTTCTTCCTTTCTTTCTTTCTTCTTTCTTTCTTCTATCTTTCTTCTTTCTTTCATCTTTCTTTCTACTTTCATTCTTACTTGTTTCTTACTTCTTTGTTACTTCTTTCTTTTTCTTTCTTTCTTCTTTCTTTCTTCTTTTTTTTTTCTTCTTTATTCTTTCTTCATTCTTTCTTTCTTCATTCTTCCTTTCTTCTTTCTTTCTTTCCTCTTTCTTTCTTCTTTCTTTCTTTCTTCTTTCTTTCTCCTTTCTTTCTTCTTTCTTTCTTTCTTCTTTCTTTCTTCATTCTTTCTGCTTTCTTTCTCCTTTCTTTATTATTTCTTTATTTCTTCTTTCTTTCTTTCTTCATTCTTTCTTCTTTCTTTCTTTCTTCTTTCTTTCTTTCTTCTTTCTTTCTTTCTTCTTTCTTTCTTCTTTCTTTCTGCTTTCATTCTTCTGTCTTTCTGTCTTCTTTCTGTCTTCTTTCTTTCTTCTTTCTTTCTTCTTTCTTTCTTCTTTCTTTTCTTTCTTTCTTTCTTTCTTCTTCCTTTTTCTTCTTCCTTTCTTACTTCTATCTTCTTTCTTTCTTTCTTTCTTCTTTCTTTCTTCGTTCTTTCTTCTTTCTTTCTTCTTTTTTCTTTCTTCTTTCTTTATTACTTCTTTCTTACTTCTTCCTTATTTCTATCTTTCTTCTTTCTTTCTTCTTTCTTTCTTAATTATTTCTTCTTTCTAGCTTCTTTCTTCTTTCTTTCTTCTTTCTTTCTTCTTTCTTTCTTATTTCTTCTTTCTTTCTTCTTTTTCTTTCTTTCTTTCTTCTTTCTTACTTCTTTCTTTCTTCTTTCTTTCTTCTTTCTTTCTTCTTGCTTTCTTCTTGCTTTCTTACTTCTCTCTTACTTCTTTCTTTCTTCTTTCTTTCTTTCTTTCTTCTTTCTTTCTTCTTTCTTTGTTCTTTCTTTGTTCTTTCTTTCTTCTTTCTTTCTTTCTTTCTTTTTTCTTTCTTTCTTTCTTCTTCCTTTCTTTCTTCTTTCTTTCTTCTTTCTTCTTTCTCTATTCTTTCTTTCTTTCTTCTTTCTTTCTTTCTTCTTTCTTTCTTTCTTTCTTTCTTTCTTCTTTCTTTCTTTCTTTCTTCTTTCTTTCTTTCTTTCTTCTTTCTTTCTTTCTTTCTTCTTTCTTTCTTTCTTTCTTCTTTCTTTCTTTCTTTCTTCTTTCTTTCTTTCTTCTTTCTTTCTTTCTTCTTTCTTCTTTCTTCTTTCTTTCTTTCTTTTTTCTTCCTTTCTTCTTTCTTCTTTCTTTCTTCTTTCTTTCTTTCTTCTCTCTTACTTCTTTCTTTCTTCTTTCTTTCTTTCTTTCTTTCTTTCTTTCTTTCTTTCTTTCTTTCTTTCTTTCTTTCTTCTCTCTTTCTTCTTTCTTTCTTCTTTCTTTCTTCTTTCTTACTTCTTTCTTACTTCTTTTTTTCTTCTTTCTATCTTCTTTTTTACTTATTTCTAAATTCTTTCTTTCTTCTTTCTTTCTTCTTTCTTTCTTTCTTCTTTCTTCTTTCTTCTTCTTCTTTCTTCCTTCTTTCTTCCTTCTTTCTTCCTTCTTTCTTTCTTTCTTCTTTCATTCTTTCTTCTTTCTTTCTTTCTTCTTTCTTTCTTCTTTCTGTCTTCCTTCTTTCTTCTTTCTTTCTTTCTTTCTTCTCTCTTTCTTCTTTCTTTCTTCTTACTTTCTTCTTTCTTCTTTATTCTTTCTTTATTTTTCTTTCTTCCTTTTTTCTTCTTTCTATCTTTCATCTTTCTTTCTTTCTTCTTCCATTCTTCTTTCTTTCTTCTTTCTTGCTTAATTTTTTCTTCTTACTTGCTTTCTTCTTTCTTTCTTCTTTCTTTCTTCTTTCTGTCTTCTTTCTTTCTTCTTTCTTTTGCTTTCTTTCTTCTTTCTTTATTTCTTCTTTCTTTCCTCTTTCTTTCTTCTTTCTTACTTTCTTCTTTCTTTCTTCTTACTTTCATCTTTATTTCTTCTTTCTTCTTTCTTTTTTCTTTCTTTCTTCTTTCTTTCTTTCTTACTTCTTTCTTCTTTCTCCTTTCTTTCTCCTTTCTTTCATCTTTCTTCTTTCTTTCTTCTTTCTTTCTATTTTCTCCTTTCTTTCTTTCTTTCTCCTTTCTTTCTTCTTTTTTTCTTCTTTCTTACTTCTTGCTTACTTCTTGCTTACTTCTTTCTTACATCTTTCTTTCTTCTTTCTATCGTTCTTTCTTTCTTTCTCCTTTCTTTCTTCTTTCTTTCTTTCTTTCTCCATTTTTTCTTCCTTCTTTTTTCTTTCTTTCTTTCTTCTTTCTTATTTCTTTCTTTTTTTCTTTTTTCTTTCTTTCTTTCTTTCTTCTTTCTTCCTTCTTTCTTCCTTCTTTCTTCCTTCTTTCTTCTTTATTTCTACTTTCTTTCTTCTTTCTTTCTTCTTTCTTTCTTCTATCTTTCTTCTTTCTTTCCTTCTTCTTTCTTTCTTTCTTCTTTCTTTCTTTCTTTCGTTCTTTCTTCTTTCTTAATTCCTTCTTTCTTCTTTCTTTCTTTCTTCTTTCCCTCTTCGTTCTTTCTTTCCTCTTTCTTTCTTCTTTCTTTCTTCTTTCTTTCTTCTTTCTTTCTTCTTTCTTTGTTCTTTCTTTCTTCTTTCTTTCTTCTTTCTTTCTTCTTTCTTTCTTCTTTCTTTATTCTTTCTTTCTTCTTTCTTTTTTTTGTTTCTTTCTTGTTTCTTTCTTCCTTCTTTCTTCTTTCTTTCTTTCTTTCTTCTTTCCTTCTTATTTATTTCTTCTTTTCTTCTTTCTTTCCTCCTTCTTTCATTCTTCTTACTTCTTTCTTTCTTCTTTCTTTATTCTTCCTTATTTCTTCCTTTCTTCTTCCTTTCTTCTTCCTTTCTTTCTTCTTTCTTACTTCTCCCTTTCTTCTTTCTTCTTTATTTCTTCTTTCTTTCTTTCTTCTTTCTTTTTTTCTTCTTTCTTTCTTCTCTCTTTCTTCTTTCTTACTTCTTCTTACTTCTTTCTTACTTCTTTCTTTCTTCTTTCTTTCTTCTTTCTTCCTTCTTTCCTCTTTTTTTCTTCTTTCATTCAATCTTTCCTCTTTGTTTCTTCTTTCTTTCTCCTTTTTTTCTTCTTTCTTTCTTCTTTCTTTCTTCTTTCCTTTTCTTTCTTTCTTCTCCCTTTCTTTCTTCTTTCTTTCTTCTTTTTTCTTCGTTCTTTCTTTATTCTTTCTTTCTTCTTTCTTTCTTCTATCTTTCTTCTTTCTTTCATCTTTCTTTCTTCTTTCATTCTTACTTGTTTCTTACTTCTTTGTTACTTCTTTCTTTTTCTTTCTTTCTTCTTTCTTTCTTCTTTTTTTTTTCTTCTTTATTCTTTCTTCATTCTTTCTTTCTTCATTCTTCCTTTCTTCTTTCTTTCTTTCTTTCTTCTTTCTTTCTTCTTCTTTCTTTCTTCTTTCTTTCTCCTTTCTTTCTTCTTTCTTCTTTCTTTCTTCTTTCTTTCTTCATTCTTTCTGCTTTCTTTCTCCTTTCTTTATTATTTCTTTATTTCTTCTTTCTTTCTTTCTTCATTCTTTCTTCTTTCTTTCTTTCTTCTTTCTTTCTTTCTTCTTTCTTTCTTTCTTCTTCTTTCTTTCTTCTTCTTTCTGCTTTCATTCTTCTGTCTTTCTGTCTTCTTTCTTTCTTCTTTCTTTCTTCTTTCTTTCTTATTTCTTTCTTCTTTCCTTCTTTCTTCTTCCTTTCTTACTTCTATCTTCTTTCTTTCTTTCTTTCTTCTTTCTTTCTTCGTTCTTTCTTCTTTCTTTCTTCTTTTTTCTTTCTTCTTTCTTTATTACTTCTTTCTTACTTCTTCCTTATTTCTATCTTTCTTCTTTCTTTCTTCTTTCTTTCTTCTTTCTTTCTTCTTTA